>NW_024081452.1:150693-304142 GCF_003009895.1 Hyaena hyaena | reverse complement strand
TTTTTTTTTTTTTTAAATTTATTTCTAGGAGAGAGAGCGAGAGACAGCGCGAGCAGGGGAGGGTCAGAGAGAGAGGGAGTCACAGACTGAAACAGGCTCCAGGCTCTGAGCTGGCAGTCAGCACAGAGCCCGACGCGGGGCTCGAACCCACGAACCGCGAGATCATGATCTAAGCGAAAGTCGGACGCTTAACCGACTAAGCCACCCAGGTGCCCCAAATGGGGATAAAATTTCTGATAGTTCAGGGTTGTTCTTATTGATCAGAGTTGTTCTGACCGTATTATGGTAGTATGCACTCTATGTATATGATATACTGTATACATCAAATGCTTAGTATGGGTTCTGACCCTCAGAAATCACTTATAACTCTGATGGTAATGATGATGATTTCAGCAACCAAGGTCTGAGGCTCCACAATTTAATTCACAAATTCATGCCTTGAGTAACATGGCCCTCATTATACTATCCGATCTGATAGTTAAACTCAGATCCTACTGTAATACAAAGTGAATTTGAGTGTGTGTTCATGTGTGTTATTTCTTTCCTCCCTAAAAGAAGAGAATTAAAGAGATTAATCATTTTTAGGGAATAATAATCCAATAGCATCTTCCAATTTGTTTTTTACTAATTATGGCTTTTCAACTCCTGCCATCTTGATCAAACTGCTTGTGGAAGAGCCCAGTGTTCTGAGAGAGAGTGGCATGTGTGTGTGTGTGATCAGCAATCTATAGATAAGAAGTGAGAGGAGCAATGCTCTTGTCCTTGAAGCAGCAATGCTGAAGTTTAGGAGACACTGTATAGCAAAAGCCACCTATAGACTGAGAAAGATTCCTGATCCCTTTAACCTTTCCAGGGCTTTAATTTTTACTACCCAATTCTGAGAGTAAATGGCTTCTAGACAAACTATGTAAAGGAATGGAAAAAGGGAAAAATAACCACTTTATCCTAGTCCAAATAGTCAATTTGAGAGAAAGCAGGGGGAAATAAACACGATATCATCTGTAATTTATCCAAGGTAGAGATATGGCCTACCTTTTAGATTTATCTTACTTGTTACCTTTCAACACATCCAGATTCTGTGCTTAAATACATTTAGAAAGAATTTTTCCTTTCAGATAAATATGTCTGAATCTTAAGGAGTGGCTCACCAGAAAGCTTAAAAGAGGGCTCTCCAGGAAGTCACTCCCAATCCTTCATGGGCTATTTAGAAAAAATAAAAGGAGAACATGAAAGAGAAGTTATACATCCAAAATCTAGGGTGGGCCTTTACGGGAAAAGTAAGTGTTACATTACCCAAGGATGAAAGAAGTAAATGTGGCCAATTCACCCTTCTTTCTGATGGATTTTTTTTTTTTTAATTTGAAGAGAAAAATCTTAAAAGTTCTCTGGCCTGTTTTTCTGCTAAATATCATTTCCTTTAAATTTTGTTTCACGATTTGTCTTCTCTTTTCCTTTGGAACATTACTACACTTTGTAATTATATATTTACTTGCATTCATGTAGTATTTATCATCCCTACACAACTATAAGCACTGGGAAGTCAAGGATCATACATATTTTGTTCATGTATAAATTTTTGTTCATCTATCACCAGTGTCTGGATGGACAATGTCTGGTACCCGGGAGACATTAATGAAAGTTATGAATATATAGTTGCATCTTATGTTATATTTTTATATATGTTACAAAATTAAGTTCTTTTTAGAATGTATAGAATCTATACATAGAATCTATAGAATATAGGCATTCCCAGATCAACACGTTAGAATCCTTACCTTTAATTCACCAACTTGTCATATTACAACAAAGAAATCTTAGGTGTTGAGGGTATTCAGTGGAATTTAATAGCTTAATCAAATAAAAATAACTTCATGACTGTGGACTCTTCAATGTAGTAGCCTGGATCATAAACATGGTAAATGGGTGACATGCTTCAGTCTGTGTCAGGCACTGTGCTCTATGAAGAATATGCAATAGAAGATATCTCTACCCCAAAGGAGCCAACAGCTCAATGGAAGGCAAAGTAGGAAACCGTCACCATATCTGATGAGTACAATGGCAAGGGTTGGACAACACTGTGGGAGCACTCTTGGGGATGCTTCACTCCGGGGAGGGCAGGTCAGGGGTGATTACCAGAAAGGGGGTGCTTGGGCTGAATCTTAGAGAGTAACAGAAGTTGTTGGACTGTCAAGGAAAGGACGTTTCAGGCAAAGTCATGGGACACGAAGACCATGATGGGTTCAGTGTGCCATGATCAGTGTGATATTAAAAGAACAAAAAGTTCATGTGAGGGAGTGATGGCAATGAAGTTAGGAATCTTGACAGGGCAAAATTGAAAAGGTCTCAAGGGTCATGCTAGGTACTTAAGATTCTGTTTCCAAAGGCAATCGTGCCTGGCATAAAATATTATTGACCACCACATTGCTGATGGTTCTGATGTAGAGGCTGCTCACAATTGATCCAGAAATCAAAAGCCATGGTCACAGAATTGATGTTTGGCACTGGGATTGATATGCTGACATCTTTGCTTTGGGAGAGAAACATCAGTGTGAAAACACTGAATTTTCTGCATTTTTAAAATCCAAAGATCACAGGCATGAATATGACAGGGCAGCTGTATATGAAAGGAGTGATGAGTAAAATTGGAAAGCTTGGAAATAATACGCATTTAATACATACTCTGAGCTCTTCTATATTTCTAATACACTAGTTATTGATAGCAGGGATCTTAGCTGGGAATCTATTGATAAGCTTTTTGGGAGTTTAGTTTTTTAAAAGTTTATTTTATTTTTGAAAGAGAGAGTGCAAGTGGGGGAGGGGCAGGGAGAAAGGGGGTTAAAGGATCCCAAGTGGGCTCTGCACTGACAGCAGAGAGCCCGTTGTGGGGCTTGAACTCACAAATGGTGAGATCATGACCTGAGCTGAAGTTGGACACTTAACTGACTGAGCCACCCAGGCACCTGCTTCTTGGGAGTTCTTAAAACATCTCGAAATTTTACACGAAATTTTGAGTATACATGCATTTATTTTCCAAGGGAAATGGGTTTTGAATTTTTATCAGGTTCAAAAAAGTCTGGCTCCACAAAGGTTAGGATCCACTTGCCTCTGGGACATGCAACTAGTTCAAAAGGACATGAAGCAGCACTGTTTAGACATTGTATTGTGAATTATAGTGGTAGCGGGAACTTCTTTTCAAGTCAATGTAAGGTTAGCAGGTAGGCCAACACTCAGTGGTCTAATAAACAATCCCCCAACCCCCAGCGCCTTATCACAAATGCAATTTATTTCTGGCTCACCTCATAGATCAATGCAATCAGTGGTGGGAGGTTGAGGGGTTTGGTGCTGTGCATCATAATGTGTGGGAGGGTCTCCTATATATAGGCCTTTTAAGATTAGATTAGGCTCCTTCCATGCTCTGGCTCTGTCAGCTTCAGCATGTCACCTTAAAAGCCCTGGCATCATTCAGGTGGCACACAGGGGGAAAGCGAGAGCACATGGGGAAGGCATGTCCCTTCTGACTGCCATGATGGGGCAGTAACACATCCCTTCTCACATTTCATTCCCAAGAAGTGATCATATGATCCCACTTTTAGGTATAAGGAAGTCCAGAAAATGTAGTTTATAGGGGTGCACAGGAAGAAGAAATCATTTGGTGAATATCTGGCTAGTCTTTTCCATGGGAAGTTTAAAAAAAGCATTAGCTGGTAGAGCACGTGACTCTTGATCTCAGAGGCTGTAAGTTCGAGCCCCACATTGGGCTTAGAGATTACTTAAGCATAAGATCTTTAAAAAATAAATAAATAAAATCTATCTGGATTTTTATCTGCTGATTATGGTTTTGGTCTAGTTCTAAATGAAAAGAGGAATTAAACTAGATATCCTATCTCAAAGACCTTCTTAAGGTTATGTATGAGGGTTTTAAAAAGTGTGTCCTTGGGGCGCCTGGGTGGCTTAGTCGGTTAAGCGTCCGACTTTCGCTTAGGTCATGATCTCGCGGTTCATGGGTTCGGGCCCCGCGTCGGGCTCTGTGCTGACTGCCAGCTCAGAGCCTGGAGCCTGTTTCAGTCCGTGACTCCCTCTCTCTCTGACCCTCCCCTGCTCACGCTGTCTCTCTCTCCTGGAAATAAATAAAACATTTAAAACAAAATAAAAATAAAAATAAAAAGTGTGTCCTTTGTTTAAAAGGGTTTTATTTTATTAAAAAAAATTTTTTTTTAATTTTAATGTTTTATTTATTTCTAGGAGAGAGAGAGACAGCATGAGCAGGGGAGGGTCAGAGAGAGAGGGAGACACAGAATTCGAAACAGGCTCCAGGGAGCTGGCAGTCAGCACAGAGCCCGACGCGGGGCTCGAACCCACGAACCACGTGATCATGACCTAAGCGAAAGTCGGACGCTCAACCGACTAAGCCACTCAGGCGCCCCATTTAAAAAAATTTTTTAATGTTTCTTCACTTTTGAGAGAGACAGAGAGACAGTGACAGAGACAGAGTGTGAGCAGGAATGGGGAAGAGAGAGAGGGAGACACAGAATCCAAAGCAAGCTCCGGGCTCTGAGCTGTCGGCACAGAGCCCGGTGTGGGGCTTGAACTCATAAGTCATAAGATCATGACCTGAGCTGAAGTTGGACACTTACCCGAGTGAGCCACCCAGGCGCCCCAAAAGTGTTTTAGAGCAGGAGCATAACCTGAAGCATTCTGATTCGTCAGTGTCCTCAAAGGTAGTCACCTACCCAGTGCCTCAGATGGAATATAGGCTAGGAGTCTAAGATGTCGATATGGAAAAAAGGTTTCTCCCTATAATCCTTGGTTTACTAGAGATAGCTAAAGTTTTTCAAGGCCTAGTGTGTTTTATTGTCAAATAAGATTCATTTTCTGAGAAATCGTTAGTCCGGGAGCCCCTTAACTCAGACTGCAGAACAAGTCAATTCCAGAGGGGAACACGGGGATCCAGTAATACAGGTCACCTAAGAACTGAAGCATATCACATTAAAATGTTTTGCTTTGAAAGACATTTTCAAGTAACTACTTTAATCATATAGAATTTTGCTAATTATACAGCCAATTTAAATGCCAACTCTACTAACTGGATTTTGAGTTACATTTAATCTTAATTGTTTCTGTACTCTAAAAATATACATAAGAACTTTTTAATTTTAATTTCACTTTTTACGGAGCAGTTAACTCTCCCACACAGTCAAATCCAACAGCCACAAAAACAGAAATAAGTGCTTGCTGAGGGTACAGTTTCCCAGTTTTAAGCTTTTTAAAAATTAATCTGTTGAACTGTTTAGATTAAATTCTGCCCTTTACTCTATCTTACCAGTCTCCTAAAGGGTGAGCAGACAGAATGGTCAGTTTCAATGTAATCATGGTCGAATTTTGACTTTACGTAGTCTTTTTTGGATTTTAAACAGGTTCTTCTCCAATAAAATCAGTCCTGCCTCTTTGAATACATTGGATTAAGTAGAAGATGTTATTCAAATAAAACAAAACAAGCAAATAAAACAAGTCCTGCCTCTTCCTTTTGATTGCCATCTCAATATTCTGGCTCTGTCTCCATTTGTTCATTTAAAGAATATATTAAAAATTTTCTACTTAACCATGGGGCCTTGGACAACTCACTTTGCATTATAGAGCTGTAGCTTCTTTATTTGTGAGATAGGAATAGTCTCATACGTTTGTTGAGAAGACCTCAAAGAAGATGAAGAATAGGAAGGGGCTTTGAAAAGTCTGTCAAGGGCTATAGAAATACAAGCTACCATTACCAATGTAACCCTAAACCCCCAAATGGCTGAAAGAATAAGTGCTGCAGTTTGGAGAAGGAAGAAAGTGTGACTTGAGGAATCTCTTTAAGAGCCAGAAGCAAGAGTGGGGAGCTACGATTTGTGCAGTGTCATAGTGGACAAGGAGGAGTCAAATATGTGGAGAGGAGAGCAGTGGTCACTTCGGGCAGAGCTGTAAGATGTGAAAATGCACACTGGTGGGAATAAACAACTCAAGCTGGCTGGCTCTGAAACAGGTTGTTGACTTAGGTGTATTGAGGAGTAAACTTGAAAAGTAGATTGGGATCAAATGGAGAGGGTCTTTTCATTGACAAAAACCTTGGATGTTTGATTAGGACATAGTGGGATGAGGTTGGTATCTTCACAGAATCTGAAGCAGGCTTCAGGCTCTGAGTTGTTAGCACAGTGCCTGATGCGGGGCTAGAACCTGTGAACCCTGAGATCATGAACTTAGCTGAACTTGGACACTTAACCAACTGAGCCACTCAGGCACCCCTAGGTTGGTGTCTTTTAGAAGATTCATCTGACAAGAAGAGAGTGACCAGGTGCGCCAAGACCAGTCAGAGGACAGCCATGCCAATCCTGGTGAGAAGAAATAAAAGCCTGAACTATATGACAGCAGTGAAGTAAAAAAGAATGGTATATGAGGGAAATGGAAAATCACTACTGTCATCATTGCACCACCACAAATACCACAAAAACCAAAGCATTGCAAGAGAGTAGCATGCATGGAGTTTGGTTTTGGTACGATGGTGAGGGAAGTAGTGAAGAATGATTCTAATCTTTAGAAGTTCAGTGACAAAGAAAATGACATCATTAATAGGCAAGATGGTACCCTTTTGGGGAGAGAGGGAAGCCGGCTTTAGTGTCGGATATATTGAGTTTGAGGTGAAAGCTGGAGGTACATGTGAAAAGGTCAGGATTTCACTGCCTGCAACCCTTGCTTTGAATGTTATGTCCTTCTAATACTGAATATTGTGATACTATAGTCTCTTTCTTGCATGTGCCATACTGTCATAATTCCATGACTTTTGCTGTTGTCTCTGATGAAATGTCCTTCCTACATTTATTTTTATTATTTTCGAGGTCATGTTTAGTGATATATAATGTATGTACAATAAAATCCATCCTTTCTAAGATGTATGGTTTGAGTATCTATACAAAATATACTGTCATGTAATCACTGCCACACTCAAGATATAGACATGTGTGTGTGTGTGTGTGTGTGTGTGTGTGTGTGTGTGTGTATCTTTGGAATCGATCCCCTCATCCCATCTCCCAAACACTAATCTGGTTCCGGTCCCTATAGTTTTGTCTTTTCCAGAATGCCGTATAAATGGAATCATACTTTGTATAGCCTTTTGTGTCTGGCTTCTTTCCTTAGCATAACAATTTTGGGTTTCATTCATGTGTTGTATGTATCAGCAGTTCATTTCTTTTTATTGCTTAATAGCATTCTTATGTATGGGTGTGCCATACTTTGGATATACATTCACTAACTGAGGAACAATTGAATTATTTTAATTTTTGGCTATTATGCTTAAAGCCACCATAAACTTTCACATACAGGTCTTTGCATGGATTTTTTTTTTTTTTTACAAATAGTTTATTGTCAAATTGGTTTCCATATAACACCCAGTGCTCATCCCCACAAGTGCCCTCCTCCATGCCCATCTCCCCCCTGCCCCCCCTACATCCATCAGTCCTCAGTTTGTTTCTCAGCATTCAAGAGTCTCTCATGGTTTGCCTCTCTCCCTTTCCCCCACCATTTCCCCCCTTCTTCTCCCCCATGGTCCTCAGTTAAGTTCCTTCTAATCCTCCTATATGTGCAAACATGTGATATTTGTCCTTCTCTGCCTGACTTATTTCGCTAAGCATAACATCCTCAAGGTCCACATGGATGTATGTTTTTAAAAAAATTTTGGTGTTTATTTATTTTGAGAGAGACAGACAGACAAGAGTGTCAGTAGGGGAGGAGCAGAGAGAGAGGGAGACACAGAATGTGAGGTAGGCTCCAGGCTCTGAGCTGTCAGCACAGAGCCCGACGTGGGGCACAAACCCACGAATAGTGAGATCATGACCTGAGCTGAAGACAGACACTCAACCAACTAAGCCATCCAGGCGCCCCATGCATTGACATATGTTTTAATTTTTCTTGAATAAATACCCAGGAGAAAGATCACTGGATCATAATATAAATATATAAACATATACTCAACCATATTAGAAATTGTAAACTGTTTCCTAAAGTGGTTGTACCTTTTACATTCCCACCTATAATGTATGAGTCCAGTTCCTCATAGGTAGTGGCTGTTTTGGGTGTCTTCTCTCTCTCTCCCTCTCTCTCTCTCTGTCGCTCAGGAAAGCCAGATACCAAGTTGTTAGCAGCCCCATGGAGACGCCTACATGGTAACCGCCCTGTCCCTGCCCAGCAGCCGTTGAGGAACTAACTGAGGCTTGCCTGGAACTACATGAGTGAGTTTACAAGTGGATTCTTCACCCCAACCAAACCTTGAGATGACCGCAGCCCCATCTGATAGCTTGGCTGCAATCTCATGAAAGACCCTGACTCAAAACCTCCCAGCTCAGAGGCTCCCAGAATTCTGACCCTGAGAGACTATGTAAGATAATAAATGTTTTAAGCTGCTAAGTTTGTGGTAAATGGTTACACAGCAATAGAGAGTCAGTACACTGGACTAAGAAACTGGCATGAAGCTCAACAAAGATGCCAGGCCTGGGATAGAGATTTCATGTGAAACTATAAAAGATGACTAGTTTTGCATGGATTATGCTTGAAGTCAGAGATTCCAACCCTAGCTCCGGGTCCGCATCCAGAATATCTTTAGTTCAAAGGGCCAAACAAATTTTCAAAACAAAATTAATTAAAAAAGTACAGTATTTGGGGGCCACATTCTCAAGTAATGATTGTGTTGTCTCAGTTTTCTGAATTCTAGGTGTCAGTCTCTACACTGTTTTTTTCCATTTCTTTATCGACAATTGTAATGCTATATTTTATGGCATTCTATTCTTTTGACAATATTCAGGTATTTTTCAGGTAAAGTTCTTTACCTCCCACTTTTCCTCCTCCTTCTCTTTCTTCTTTTTATCCTTGGAATCTAGCGTTAGTGTTTCACAGGGTGATTCAAGTTAAAATAGTTCCCATGGAATCTGATCTGGCATAGAGAAGAATGAAGTGGGGACACCTTTTCCCTTATTTCCAACTGGTCCCCAAATCCCAGAGAGTACCTTTATCCTGAAGATCTGATGATGGGCAATACATGGGTATGGAGAAGGGCTGGCGGGTAATGGCAGATTCACATTCCCTCTAAAATGGTGGTGAATTATGGAGGCATCTCTGTGGGAGGCAGTCTCCCAATGAATGGGACTCACATCAGCCCAAATGAGGGTTTGACAGCAATTAGAGGCTGAAATTAGACAGACTCCTGTCCTCCGGTTCAGTATGAGCTCCAGCGTGGTTGGGTATGTGGGGAAGGGGATGTCCGGATAATGTTTGTGACAGGGTCTCTTTTTCGTTAAATGCATTTTCTTTCAAATAGCAACCAAGATTTGAGGCCGGGACAACTGGCACTGCTGGCCCCTCCTTCTTGTAGGAACAATGGGATTTCTGTTAGCCACACCAAAAACATTGTCCAAAGGAAGTCTCCTTTACTTAATAAAAGTGGCTCTGATTCCCACCCACCAAATTCTCCACTGTCTCTAAAGCTGCACATGGCCATTCATACGGCCACAGAAGGAAAGTACACAGGTTTCTGAATGTAGCGCCGGGCAAAATAGCGAAGCCCTTTAGGATAGAGATGCTTTAGGTAAACCTGTGTGACGTCTGATGTCTCTTAAGACTTCCCATGAAAAATTAGGGTAGGAAGTTCTATTGGGCCTTCTTTGCCCATCTCCCGTACTGCACAATAAATACATCTGAACCTCTCTCAGTACCATCGCTTCTTTTTTGGTTCTGCACAAAACCTGTTTCTCTTGTGAAGCTTTTCATTGATAGCCCATCACCGAAAGCTTTCTGGAATGGAAGCGGGAGAAGATATGTACAAAGCAAAAAGAAATGGGAAAATGTTAAACAAATTACTTTTCACCTGTGAGATTTTCCTCCTTTTCTCTGCAGCCTTATTTGCCTCGTCAATTGACATTTCAGACTGGAGGGAGATTACGCATAATTGTACCAGCAGTTTCTTTATCTCTCTGAGGGTTCAGGTGACAGAGGTTGTTAGCCTGAGAAACAGGATGTTTGCATTATTGATTAAGCTACACTGTTTTGACTAAAATAGTGGAGGATATTCTTGACTGTTTTGCATGGGTCAAGTTGGCCTCTCCATCATTTCTGGGGAGATTTTGTTGCTGCTGCGTCCGTTAGGCATCGTCTCACATTGTTCTTTCAGACTGGCAGTCACAGTACCTGCTGTGCTGATTAAAAACCTTGTCTCAACCAACAAACTCTCTGTTGCAGCTGTTTTTGTGTCTGTGACCAGGGGGTCGTTGTTTGGTGTTTTGGGTTATCTTTGTCATAGTTTCCCATGGCTGCGTGTTTCAGCTGTTTTTACGGAGTGGAGGCTCACATAGCCAAACAAATGACTTTACCATTTTCAATTTAGTTATGTTACAGGGGCAGCCAATGATGAAAACAAACCATATTGTTTCTTAACTACATTTCTGGCTTACTACACAATGTTGTACAGTCATGGTTCTCAAGCTTTGGCATATAAAATGCAAATTTCTCGGCTGAACTGATATTTTGATTCAGTAGGTCTCAGTCGGGACCCAGGTATATGTATCTTAAACAGCTTTAAAATTCTGATTTAGAGGAGAAATGGGACATGCTGCAAGAAATGTAGCTACACAGCATCAAAGAGCTGAGTGGAAGTTAGGAAATTAGGATTCTGTCTTAGTAGCTTCAAGACAAGTCAAAGTGAATGCTGAGGGAAAGTCCCAATACCTCAATTTATAGCAACCAAATGGTTAGCAACTTAAGGATATGATTTATGTCTAATTTCTCTTTGCTTGGTAATATACTTTGGTTGGTAAACATGATAGATAGGCACTAAGTAATGAAATCTAATAATTATCTTAACCATATTAGGACATCTATTATCATGTATGGAACAACTTTGATTAATATGAATCACAGCAAAAAAAAAAAAACAAAAAAAAAACACACCCAAACTAGACCCTAAATATTTGAGAATTTAGTAGCATTTTAAATTAGTCCAGAAAAAAAAGGATTGATTATTCCCACACATGGTATTATAACACCTGATTTCCCATTTAGGTTTATTTTTTCAAATTTATTTATTTATTTTTGAGAGAGACAGAGAGAGAGAGAGAATGCACACATGAGCTGGGGAGGGGCAGATAGAGAGAGGGAGAGAGAATCCCAAGCAGGCTCCACACTCAGGGTGGAGCCCCATGCAGCCTCATGACCTGAGCCAAAACCAAGAGTTGGTCGCTTAACCAGCAAAGCCACCCAAGCTCCCTGCTATTTAGATTTAAAAAGAAACTGGGTTTCTATTTCAGTCTTGATTCCCAAATAAGTTACAGGTGAGTTATAGGTTTAAATTGAAAATAAATAAAGCTGCACACATTCTAAAGTAAAAAATGAGTACTTCTTTTTAGTATCTTGATATTATATAAAATCAACAAGTCTGAAAGTTAAAGATAGATGCTTTTGCCTACAGAAACTACTGTATGGTAAAAATACCATAAATGAGTTCAAAGTCAAACTTAAAATTAAAGATGAAATTAACAACTTGAGTTTTTTGTTTTGGGTTTTGGTTTTTTTTGAGAGAGAGAGGGAAAGACAGCGTGAGTAGGGGAGGGACAGAGGGAGAGGGAGAAAGAGAATCTTAAGCAAGCTCCACTCCCAGCATGGACCCCACATGGGCTTGATCTCAGGACACCAAGATCATGACCTGAGCCGAAATTGAGAGTTGGACACCTAACGGGCTGAGCCACTGGGCACACTGAGAAAGATTTTTGAACAGGGAGTTCATAGAAAAACAACCCCTAAGTGAAGTATAATTTATTTTTATTTAATTTTTTCTCACTTTTGAGAGAGAGAATGTGTGTGAGCAGGGGAAAGCGGCAGAAGGAGAGAGAAAGAATTTTATGCAGACTCCACACTCAGGACAGAGGCTATCTCTGGGCTCAGTCCCACAACCCTGAGATCATGACCAGAGCCAAAATCAATAGTCGGATGCTCATATGACTGAGCCACCCAGGTACACCTGAACTATAATTTATGAAGTGATGCTCAACCCTGCTCAAAATTATATAGATGCAAGTGAAAATAAAATCATTTTTCATCTATTTCATAAAACTAACATATTTCAGAGCATTGGCTTTGAGAAATGGCGAAGAGCCTTTGAGTAATCTCTATACAAGGTTTAAATACTCATATTCTTTGATGCAGCAATTGCCGTTCTAAAAATGTATTCTAGAACTATGATTGTACATGCAACTAGAGCAAGGATGATAATTATAGCATTGTTTGTAATAGTAAAAAACTGGAAATGATACAAATGATCATGAGCATAGGGCTGGTTAAATAATTAATGGTCCATAATACATTGTGCTATTTAAAAAGCATGGTTAGATATGCATATCTGCATGTGGAAAAAGCCACCAAAATACATCATTAGGTTTGAAAAGAAGAAAGGAGTGCCTGGGTGGCTCATTTGGAAGAGCATGCAACTCTTGATCCTTCGGGCTGTGAGTTTGAGCCCCACCTTGGGTGTAGGGACTACTTAAAATGAATACATACAGACATACATAAACAAACAAACAAATGTTAAAGAAAATAAAAAGAAGAAAGAAGCCAGGGTACTAAACAATATGTATACTATATTTCTCTACAGTTGAAGGGGTTCAGTATAGCCCCCCTGCCCCAGAATGTGTCATTTTGGCATGTGGATTATTTCGAGCTGAAGGCAGTCAGGCACTTTAGACCCTGTGGGGTCAAGAGAAACTTCTGTCCACCCCACCCCCCTTAACCACCCAGAAGAATTTAATTTGGGGGTCTTTCCCAGAAGAAGGATTATTAACGAAGATAAATTTTATCTGAGTGACCCATCTGTATTGCAGGGCAAACATGTGCTCTTCTTTTTATTGCCCTGTAAACTGCATTCTTTTCCTCTAAAGTCCCTGGCTCTTATCTCCTTCTCCTTAGTTCACAATGACATACAATATATACTTCATTTTGCCTGACTATCTTTGGAATTTCCATGTCTATGTGGACTCCCTGTACATATGCCTATTAAATTTTATTTTCTCCTATTAATCTGTC
Source organism: Hyaena hyaena (assembly GCF_003009895.1). Taxonomy (NCBI): domain Eukaryota; kingdom Metazoa; phylum Chordata; class Mammalia; order Carnivora; family Hyaenidae; genus Hyaena; species Hyaena hyaena. The sequence goes on along the minus strand of NW_024081452.1, from coordinate 291,053 downwards.
TCATGTCAATAGAGGGGCCTTTGAAGGGACAGGAATTCTTGTTCCTTGACACAGTATAACCTCTGAAAACATTTCTATATACTTAGAAAATGTCAGCAAACATGAAGACATTGTTAAAAATTAACCTTAGGAATAGGAGTGAAGATTTTGAGGTAGAAGGAAGACTTATTTTTCACTGTATGTACTCTTGATTGGATTGCTTGAAACTTTAAAATCTTGCAATGTAATGTATTATTGAGATTACTGAAGAATAAACTCCTTGAAAAAGCAAGCATTGATCATGCCTCAGCTGTTCTCCTGATTATAGCATAATGTTTGTGATAATCATACTTTGTCATTAGGAAGATCAAATTATGTTTAATAAAACAAATCAAGTAAGCATATGAAACATTTATAACGGTTGCTACTTGAAAAAATTCAGTGTGTAGATGACAAAATTTCCCTGGGAAAAATTCATGCATGTAGTGTAACCTTATAAAACTCACTGTGCCCTACTACTTCGCAGCGATGTTCCTGACACACTCTAAATAGCGTGCTAGGCTTTCTGCACCTTGCCCAGTAGGGGTGGCCAGTGCCTTGTCATCCCAGCGTGTCAGCCAGTCCACCTTCTTGGAAATGGGCACCCCAAATTTTAGGATCCGGGGAGTAAGTCTACATGAATGAAGAGTGGCTTGGATCTCTTACCCACCCGGCCCTACCACTTACTCAAGAGGAGGGAAAACAGAGCTGCCAGGTATGGGATGGACCTGTCAATAATACAGGAAGACAGCTACATAAAGCAGTGAGACTTAAAAACGTATTTTTGCTACCGGTACTTTACTCACTTGTAACTGAAGAGTGTTATTTCTCCACTGACTGAAAATTCATTTCCCCAACTATAATGAAAAGTAATAGATGCTCATTTTTGAAAGTATGGAGAACTCTGATTTATACTATATTAACAGAAAGAAGTGTCTCCAATTTACGAGTGCAAATTCAATTTCCTCCAACTTTTGTATTCTGTTTATCATGTTAAAGAGAATTTGAATGGGGAAGGGGAGTTATATATAACTTACTTATATAGACATAGGATAAAAGCAGAAAACAAAAACACTTTTGTTTCAGGCTTTTTTTTAATGTTGATTTATTTTTGAGAGAGAGAGAGGCAGAGCATGAGCAGGGGAGGGGCAGAGAGAGAGGGAGACATGGAATTTGAAGCAGGCTCCAGGATCTGAGCCATCAGCAGCGCCTGACACGGAACTTGAACTCACAAACTGTGAGATCATGACCTGAGCTGAAGTCGGATGCTCAACAGTCTGAGCCACCCAGGCGCCCCTCAAGTTTTTATTTAAATTCTAGTTAGTTAACATATAATATAATATTGGCTTCAGGTGTAGAATGTAGTGAATCAAATGTCACTCCTGAATAGGGAAACTGGGGATTTGGGGAGGGGAATAGGTCATATGTGGAAGGGACTTTCAATAATCTTTTGTCTAATTTATTATTTTGCCACATAATGTTCTTTTTAAATACAAAAGCACTGTAAACCTTAAAAACACTATAAAAACTTTCATATGAATCCCCTGATATTCCTAATTCTTATACAGAAACATGAAATAAAAATGAAACCCACTACTAAATCACAAACCAAATGAAAATAGTTTCATAACAGCACGCAAGAAACATTCTGTTTACTTAATCATGCAGTTAAAAAAAAAAAGAATGATCAAAGAAGGCACAAATGGAGGGGAGAGAATAGAACAAAATGTCTGAATGGAAGGAAAAGGAGGCTATCCCTAAGACTAGAGAGATTTCCTTCCCCTGAAGCTATAAAGGCTCAATATTTCCACAATACATCTCTGACTTTGAGAATGTATTGCTAATCCTTCGAGATGTAAATGATAGAAATTCATGAATAGTGGTGACAGCAACTGTCACCAGGCAAAAGTAAATGGATAGAGCGGATACTAGGAGAAACCATTGGAAAGAGATAATGAAAATCTGAAAAGGCGTAAGAACTGAAACAAATCAACTTATCACAGATAATAAATCACAGAACAGCATTGCTTTCTTTGGTTTGTATCTTTATGTTAAACAACAGTTGCTTTTTGTATCACAAGAATCTTCTAAACCCTTCCTTGGGGAGGTCCCTGGTAGTATTTATATCCAAAGCCAATTCCTACAGAAATGGAGAGAGGAATCTTTGAGGGATTATAATCTCTGGGTCAAAGCTGTAGGCCAGTCCTGAGGAGCATGGTCGTTTTAGAGAGTCATGGACTGGGAATCTTGGAGTTAAATGTCCCACAGCTGGCAAGCCATAACATGTATTCTTTGACCCAGAGATTATAAAAAAGGCACAACATGAAGAACCAGCCAGTCCTTCTCAGAATCATCTCATACTTTCTCTATGTATCCTGATCCAATCCAAATACATATTTAATGTTAGAAACATTAAATTTAGCTATTTATTTCTAATTTATTAATTTATCAATTTCTAATTTCTAACTAATCTATTAATTTCTAATAGTCTAAATTAAAAATTTCTAATAATTTAGACTATTAGAAAAGCCTACATGGGTATGGGTTTTATTTTTCGGTTTCTTCCTAGAATAATGTAAGCCTGGAGATGTTCTGTATCTTTATCTGAAATTTACAGCTCCTCTCCTGCTTTAAGTAAACATCAGGTACTTAGCTAATTAAATGCAATACTCATAGAGTCTTGTTTATAGGAAAGTGTCAGCTTTCAGGATGTTGTGTGTAAGTCTTGATAAAATTACATAGAAAATGACAGTGTACCCTCTTTTCATAGGCTGACCTTGCAGTCATCACCGCCTGAAAATGGCTCAAAACAAAAAATGATCTGATGGTTGAAACAAGATAAGATCAAATTGATGTCATGGTAATTACACAAAGGACCATTCAATCATTGGGTGGAATTTACTGTTGATCCCTGGGCTTAGATGCAGGTGGGAACATGCAGTTTTTATTACTCTGCTGGTATAAAAGACAAGTGAGGACTTTATTAACTGTAGTTACTGAGAAATCACAAGGCAAAGCCAAAATCCCTCTTCAGATTCACAGTCAACTGCCCTGAACACATCCTGCAAAAAGTCCGGACAAAGGTAATACGAATGATTTTAATTGAGTGAGGAGTAAAATATTTGATAATATAGGCCAGCTATGCATAAGCCTTAGTGAGGAGAGAGACAGACATTTACACATTCTCTTTTCAACACTCATGATTGAATTGGGAGGAAGTCTGCAAAACTGTGGTCTGTGATCACAGGCTAAGATGTTATCTAACCGAAACCAGAAACCAAGTATCTCCTGCTGAGATGTGCAAATGGCTGTCAGTATCTAAAAATTTTCCTCAAGAAATACTGGATGTCGTTTGAAAGACATTTGTTTGAGTGGCTTATAGGGGTCAGGTAGAAGGAGAGTAGACATTATGTAAGTTGTGGATATTGTTTTACCATCAGTTTTTAAATGATGCATAACTATATCTTCAAGCTGGCCAGTAATAAAGCAGCTAGATCACCTCTTTAGCTGAAGGACCACAGCTTCTGATATCTTTTGAATTCATGTTCTCCTGTAGACTTGAATGTAGCAACACTGACAATTTTTGGACAACACTGTTTCCATTTTCTTTTTTTTCATAAAATGCTACAAAAATAAGAGTCAGTGCTATTTCTCCAACTATTACTGATGACCTTGTAATTCTGAATCTCTTGACCCAATATGGTTGGTTTGTTCCAGTGACAGTTTCTGGAAACTTCTGCAAACCTTAGTTATATTTTCGCGAGCACTAGTTGAAATGGCAGCTTACTGAGAAATTGAGACTAGAAAATAAAAGTGCTTTCTTGCTTGTGTTGAGGAATAGGATCTGGGAACATGGAAGAATTATGGATCCCTTGGGAATGTGGAAGCTCCACTTAATCTTCATAGGAACTTTCATTTCCTAAGAACTTCCAGTTCTTTCCCCACTCAAAAAGAAAATAGTTTATATTAGAACAAAGGAATCTTTTTAATTTTCTGAAGATGCCTATTAAATAATTACTTGACCTAATACCAAACCAATTATTCAAACTATTGGTCACCCAAATCGCATTGTAATACATTGCTACATAGTCTTGAATTATTTTAAAGAGATAAGAACCGTTACCGCTTAGGAAAAGTTCATGTGCTTTCATTTTAATTTTAATTTTGGTTTTGGTGTAAGTTTCTTTCATTTTTTCTTTGCAGGCATAGAGTTTTTGAAATTTTGAGTCATATTTTTTTACCATTTCCTGCTGAAAAGGGTAGCATGCAAACAATGTTAGAAAAGCAATTGATTATGTTCCAGAACAGATTCTCAGTTTCATTGTACATTTCTTATAAATGTGGGACTCAAATTTACAAGAAAACTCAAAGTAAGAGCTGGGAAATAGAAATAGCAAAATTAGAAGGTTAATGTGCGTCTTGTTCAGAAATATGTCAAGATAATCTGACTTTCACAAAGAGAAAATGTAGAGGAATCAAGATTTCCATTGAGAACAGTAAGACCCACAACACCAAACTTCTGTTTTTACAGACTGTGAATCCCAAGGTTGTTTGCTATCAATTTGCGATCCTTGCAAATTCCCGGTTTGGTGTATAACATTTCTGTATTACCTATTGTAATGTTGCACAAAGTAATCTGGCCATTCCTTCATTCATCGACTCAGAGATAACATTATAAAAATGCTCTACCATCCTTAAAATGCTGGGGTCAAAGAGAAAGTGAAGGTTTAAATGGGGCTTAGGCTGAACTGAGAGTGGAATCAAGGGCAGTATTGGGAGTCAAAATAGAAAAGACAAGGCACCTGGGCGGCTTAGTCAGTTAAGTTTCTGACTCTTGGTTTTCACTCAGGACATGATCCCATGGTTGGTGGTTTGGAGCCCTGCACTGGGCTTCGTGCTGGCAGTGCAAAGCCTGCTTGGGATGCTCTTTCTCCCTGTCTCTCTGCTCCTTCCCTTCTTGTACTCTCTCTCTCAAACAAATAAATTTTGGAAAAAAATAGAAAAGACATTTGTAACAGCATGATCTATGTGTAAATCCATGTTCTAAAGGAGGTAATGGATTGACCATGTACTTCTGGGCTATAGGGGTAGTACAGGCAGAAAAGCATGATCTTAGAATCAGATCACTTTCCAAGTGACTTTGGCAGATCCTTTTAATTTTCCGAAAGTGTAGTTTTCCAGTCTATGAAACAGGTGCCATCATAATGCTTTCCTCACAGAGGTGTAAAAAGAGTCAAACAAGGGAATATATGTGAAAGCCAATGTTTCCCCCTTTCTCCCACAACCAGACACTAGTCCTCATAACTTGATCAGGTATAAAATGACTCTCGATCTAAATGAAATGGCTTTCTGAAAACTGTTCTGAAGAAGGTGAAGTCAGATAAATATGTAAAATAAAAAATTACATTGGTGAGTTATATTTAAGCTGGCACAACATAGTGCTGATGTAAACAAAAAATGTCAGCATCTTATTTAGGGACATACCATCTGAAAAAAATCATTTAAGAACTTCATTGTAAAATATAAAGATTTGCAGACGGTATAGCGAAGTGTGGTTCAGAGCTTCGAGTTTGGAGTTATAAAGAGATGTTTTAAAATCTTGGCTCCACCAGCAAAAAATTATGTGACTTTGTATGGGTTACTATGCCTCAAGAATTTTTTTTTTATCTGTCAAAATGAGAATAATACTTCACAGGATTGTCATGAGTATTGAATGTATTTGTGTGTTCAAGGTGCCCGAAGGAACATCTGTCACACACAAGTGCTCCATTAACCGTAGGTATTATTTTTAAAATCTAGTTATTGTTATTACCAAAGCCAGTATTGCAGATACTGTGTAGAACACTAACTCCAACATTTTTTCACACATTGCTACGTTTCCCAAATAGAATAACTGGATATGTGTTATATAAATAACCTCCCACAGAGGAAAAGTAAGGAGAAAGTAGAAAGAGGAGAAAGCAGAAAGGCAAGATTGGCGTCCTATATTTCAGACCCAGGAGGAAAAATTTTTGTTATAAGAGATAGCGATAGATAATTGTTCCAGTTATCTATGACTGTGCATCAAACTACCCAAAACCTTAGTGGGTAAAACGACAAGCTATTATTCTGTCATGGTTCTGTAGGTGGCCTGGGCTCACCTGGGCAGTTCTTAACTTGGGTTTCTCATGTATTTGCCATCAGATAGTGCCTGGGGCTGGAATCATCTGGAGTCTCCACTAGATGGGTCATCCAGCATGGCTGCTTCTTTTCTTACTTCTTGGCCTTCTTTCCTCTCTCTGTGTGGCTTGGCTTCTTACCATATGGTAGGCTCAGAGTAGCAGCAACTGTCTTCTAAGAGACAGGAAGCAGGAACTGCCAGGGCAGGCCAGGGATACACCACAACTGGCCCAGGGTTGCTCCTGCCATATTCTATTGGTTAAATAGTCAGAGGGCCCACCGGCATCAAATGGGGTACAAAAATAGACACACCATGTTTTGATGTGGAAGCGCAAGGTCATACTGCAGAAGGAACATAGGCTGAGAGAGACGTTTGTTGCTGTGTTCGGGAAGCATAACCTGCCACAGCAATGAAAACTTAGGGGTCATGAACAACAAAGGAGTTTCTCTTTGAAGTTCTTCTGCTGTGTTTATCACAGAAAAACAAATCCTTGTAAAGTAAGGTGCCAGGGAAGAGAAATCAATAATCCTGGCCTGTCTATTCTATTATTGAAAAACTTCAGGGCAAATGAAATATGTTTTAATGCTCTAGTGTTTTAAGATGGGAATTATAGTTGGTGTGTCAAAAGACTGAATAAAAATAGTTCAGATAAACATAACAAAATATAATGCAAAAATTTTAAAAGTTGTAGGAAACATTCTTATACAACTATAATCATGCTTCATATAAAAACCTTTCTAGCCTTCGGCTACTTTACTTTTCTGAGTGATAAATTGATGCTATCCAGTGTTTTATTACTACAATAATGTTAATCTTAAAAAAATTGGGTATATTAAATTTTTAAAAAATGTTTATTTATTTTAAAGAGGGAGAGAGAGAGAGAGAGAACATGAGCAGGGGAGGGGCAGAGAGAGAGACACACACACACAGAATCTAAAGCAGGCTTCAGGCTCTGAGCTGTCAGCCCAGTGCGGGCTCGAACCTACGAACTGTGAGATCATGACCTGAGCTGCAGTTGGACTCTTAACCGACTGAGCCCCCCAGGAGCCCCCCAAATTGGGTATTTTTAAACAACAAACATTTAAAGTTCTCATCTAAAACAGTATTTTATGGTGCATAGAGTTTGTCCTATCAAAATTTCTTATTGATCTGGTATGCAGACAATTTAAAAAAGACTGATGTGCTAGGAAAGCCAGAGGGTAATGGAAAAACCAAGATTTTAATTACATAATTAAGTTAACATTGTAAAGTGCCTTTAAATAACAAAGTAGAAAGTATGCACCTTATTATATGTCCCTTAAATTTATTCAGTTAAGAAAAGAAACATTTTGGGGCACCTGGGTGGCTCAGTTGGTTGAGCATCCAGTTCTTGATTTTGGTTTAGGTCATGATCTCAGATCCCACGAGCCCCCTCTCCATCTCTACCAGCCCCCATGCTCTTGCGCTCTCGCTGTCTCTCTCTCTCTCTCTCTCTCCCCCCCCCTCAAAAGTAAAAACGGATACAAAAGATAAAAAAGAAAAAAAAGAAAAGCTTCTCAAAATATGATTGTTATAAAAATGGTCATAAAGGCGTTGAAGTAATTTTTATAAATCTATGGCCCCTCAATTTTCTTCTAACTACTGCTTACTTTTTTCCCTTTATTTTTAGAATGAATATGTTAAGGTCATCTTTTGTTCAGTGTTTCTATATGGAAACACCTGTGTTTAGTAAAGCACAGTTGTACAAGTTGTGCTGTATATTTCTCTTGACCACGAGACCCTTGTTTTCTATTTCTTTTCTCTCCATTCCCTCTGGAAAACAAGTTGGCTCCCTTTAAAACTTTTGTGAAGGCACAAAACACTTTTTTTTTTTTTTTTTAAAGCACTTGTTAGCATTCAATGAACCTCCCTCCACATGGGGGCTTCAGGCTGCTACCTGCCCCTGCCCTCTCCCCCCATCTTGTCCTCAGCAATTTACTGAAGAACTTGGCTTTCATGAGCACAGGCTGTTCGGGGAGGTTTTCCTTTCCCTCAACATTGTAGTAGCCCAATCTCATCACATCAATGTAGGACCGGCTCCAGTCTTGTTTTCGGCAGCATTTACCCATGTCTGCTCACTGACCAAGGTCCGTGGTTCATCAAGGTTGAAAGTTGGGCGGAGGCTCTCATTCCTTGTTAAGGGGTAACGCCTCATAGCAACTTTTCCAAAATCACCTGGGTGGTATTTGTGGAAGTTGATCCTGTGGTGATGCCAGCAGCATTACCCCGGCCTCCCGTGGTGCTCTGGTGCTTGCGCGTGGGGCCGTGGCCTAGCCTGACGTGCCCCTGAAGTTTCTGGGTCTTCTTCAGTCAGGATGGCGCGTCAGCAGCCCAGACAAAAGAGGCACAAAGCACTGCTAAGTGACTGAGAGACAGAAATCCCATCCCAAATATTGCCAGCGAGCTGTGTGGCTTTGCTAGGCCTTATCTTCCTCTGGATCCTGGGGCAGTTTGAGGCACAGCCACCTCTAGCTGCTGTGTGAATTTTGAGGACCACTGAATCCATGAAGTTCCAGGGCAAATATCAAGACATGAACATATCTTGCTGCTGTAGGGATTCTCTTTCTGTCAAGCGGATGCTCTTTATTCTCATTTGCTTGTCATCTTTCCCTTCTCATGTCCTCAGCCCAGCAAATGCCTCCGTGCCCACAGATGCTCTCATTCCAGCCTACTTCCCTCTCCTGGTGACTTGCCTTTGTATCTGGGTCAGATAGCAGGAGACTTCTTCCTGTTTGTGCCATCCATGCTTGGCATAGTGCCTCACAGGTAGCAGGGGCTTATTCAAAGTCTTTCAAGGGTTCAATTTGGACCTTAAATGTGGCACTTAACAACACTGAGCTCCCGTCAACTTTTCCAAAACTCATCTTTTTATAATATAGAGAAAACAGTGATTATCTGTATCCAAGAGTGGATGAGATGCTTGGGGACAGATTGAGGGAGCATGGAGCAGTCTCTCCTTGTTTCCCCAGTTGCTCAGTCATCCACATCGCCACCTTTGGAAAAACTATCAGTGAAGGTATTAATGGGTCTGAAGGTAACTGTGGTGCCTGGCAGTAACGTTTGAATGTCTACGTGGAAGAACTGGGAAGCTGGAGGTTCACTGAGACTCGGGGCTGGAGCGTGGGATCATGAAAGACACTGATGGCGGCCCCACGGTGCAGAACATGCTACAAGAACAAGGTAGAAACTCATTTACTGCAAGTAGAGCACATGAGGGAAGAAAAATACTTGCCAGGGCCACTCCAAGCCAAGTTTCCTTACTACTGACCGCAGGCTCTTCAAACTCGTCCCCCTGGAGACAGAGGCGGGCCCTCAGCAGGAGGTGGATGTGAGCCTGCTCTGTGGCCTGCTCTGTGGAACCTGTGGGAAGATGGATTCCCAACCTTCTACTTTCCCTTGTGACTTTCCTCCTTCAAATCTTTCATCAAGGTGAACTATGGCCATCTCCTCTGCCCCAGGCAAGATGCTAAAACTTACAGGCCTATCCCCTGTTTAATAAACAATCATTGAAAACCCACCTCAGGCCAGGCAATGTGCTGGGGATTAAAGCTTCATTATCAGGATTCCCTCTCATTAGTTACTGTTCGTGGAAGGCAGCCTGCTTGTCCATTCCTTGGTAGTTAGCTGGGTTAGATGGGGCTTCTGAGGTGAAGCCGTAGGTTAACCCTCTAGAAGTCAGTTAGATTTCTACTGTTTTGTTAACAAAGAACTGTGCTTCTAATCCTAGCCAGTCATCTCAAAAGCGTGCTATGAGTCAGATGGGCTTCCCCGTGTGGGGAGTATGGATGACTCACCCCCGGCCATCACCACCATTAGAAAAACCGAAAACTTTACTCTCTGGCAGAGGGGGGGGCAAGTGAAGGGCAGGATGTCACATTGTACCAGGCACTTGTAGTCTTGGAGCAATCTCTTATATGTATGTACATCTACGTATGTGTGTATACATACGTGTAGGTATACATATGTGGACAGGTACGCACATATAGACATGCACATCTGCCCATATATAAGTATATGAAAACATTGAATTTGCCTTGAAGTCTTTCCATAATAGGATAGATAGGCCAGGATGGTCGACAGCCAGCCACCTTATTTTATAGGGGTTTTTTTCTGTGATGAAAACAGAGCAGGAGAGGCAAAGAGAAGCTCCCTGGTTGTTCACTGTCCTTAAGTGTTCAGGTGATAGCAGGTTGTAGTTCCAAAGAAGGCCACAAAAATATCTCTTAGACTAAATTCCCTCTGCAGTATGAGAGTAAATGTGCCATTTCCACATCAAAAAGTGGTGTGTCTATTTTGTATCTCATTTGATATACAGGGTGTGTGTGTGTGTGTGTGTGTGTGTGTGTAGGATACTTGGTCTAGCTAGCTAGCTTGTATGGTATACTGGTAGAGCATTTACCTGTTTCATGAATCCTTTAATATATTATATATAATCACAGTAAATAATATTTTGAAAACATATTAAATAATAATAGTAAATTACAGCAATAATATTCTTTTACACTTTTTTTTTTAAAGGGTGTTTTTTTTTATTTTTTTATTTCTAGGAGAGAGAGAGAGACAGTGTGAGCAAGGGAGGGTCAGAGAGAGAGGGAGTCACAGACTCTGAAACAGGCTCCAGGCTCTGAGCTGGCAGTCAGCACAGAGCCCGATGCGGGGCTCGAACCCACGAACCGTGAGATCATGACCTAAGCGAAAGTCGGACCCTTAACCGACTAAGCCACCCAGGCGCCCCTCTTTTACACTTTTAAGAATGCTGTTTTCTCCAGTCTTATCATGAATCCAAATTTGTGCACACATATAGTTTGATATAAACTAAGAGATGCCCAGTTTAAACCTCGAAGCTCTTATGTGTGCTTTTTATGAATGCTTTCTTTTGAATTTTTGTAACTTTTATATCTTACCATAAGACGGCTTCTACCTACGGGCGCCTGGGGGGCTCAGTTGGCTGAGCATCTGACTCTTGACTTCGGCTCAGGGCATGATCTCGAGGTTAGTGAGTTTGAACCCCGCAGCAGGCTCTGTGCTGACAGTGCAGAGCCTGCTTGGGATTCTCTCTCTCCCTCCATCTCCGCCCATCTCCCCTTTGTGCTCTCTCTCACTCTCAAAATAAATAAATAAATAACCTTAAAAAAAAGAGAGATGGCTTCTGTCTGTGGCATATTTACCAATTATAGATTCACATATTAGCCAGCTACAAATTGTAGAACTAAGTGAGAACATATGGCCTCTAATTAATTTATTATGTGAAATTATTTTATTCATTAAAGATTTACTTTAAGACCTCATTTAAGAGTTATCTTGTTCCTTAATAAGAACTCTACATTAGCAACTTTGGGTTATATTATTATTACTGTCCTAAAGTCTCAGTGCAACATACTTGCATCTAGTCTGTACAAGGCTCTATGCTAGGGTGGTGGTAGATCAGAGGGGCATAGCTTGTACCCTTAAGAGGTTTTTACAGAAATGGAGAGACAAACATGTACCTAACCAGGTAGAGTTCAGGGCAGATTGTGGAACTTCATCTAAGGATGCTGAGCAAAGTGATAGGTGGATTCAGTGGAGACAATTATGTATTCTGGCTTTGGGTTTGGGTAACACCTTCACGGGGAAGCTGGCAGCTAGGCAGATCCTTAAAGGCTGAGGTGGATGGAGTGCGTAGGAGGAGAAAGGCATTATGGGCCAAGTTGAGAAAACACACATTCTCTCGGACTGACATCATTCTGATGTGGCAAGGGGCAGGAGGTGAGAGCATGTTGGGTGGACATTGGAGATGCACTGTGGGGTCAGATGTACAGAGTCTGTGATGTCTGCAAGGTACTCACTTGGAATGCCAGAAGAGGCTGAGGTTGGGAAATCTGATTTACTTTGAGCTATTTTGCAAAATAGCATAAATCTCAGCCAAATGTAATTATTTTTCCTGTCTTGATTCTTAATATTTTTCTTCCAAATTCCAAAACAGAAAGACCTAAAGGTGATGAGAATGATAAAACCATTTATTAAAATGTTTTCAAGATTTGGAGGTTAATCCTTTTCTGCTTGATTAATCTCATTTCTTTTCAAAATGAAGTCACTTCTGTTACTGAAAGCTACAGCAATGGTGACTTTGATGGTGACTTTGGTTCTGCCTTTTCAATCTTCACTTTATCTTAACGCAAATTCTAAAATGTGCATTGACTTCATGCTCTCACATTCTTGTTATAAGTGTTTCTCTCTGAATTAATTCTGATATAATTGTTCACTGCATAATGCTGAATTTTCATAATATATGAGCTGCAATATCAAAGCACAAAAATGATACTAGTTTAAAAAAGGAAACTAGTTTCAATTCTGAAAACTTCCTTGTGGCTTTATGTATCACTTAAGCAGTGGTTCTCAGAGTTTTGGGTCTCAAAAACTGTTTATGCTCTTAAAAATTGTTGAAGAGTTCAAAGAATTTTTTGTGAAGTTATATTTATTGACATTTACTGATTTAGAAATTATGTTAGAAAAAGTTTTAACATATTTATTCATTTTATTTTTTAAAATTTATTTTAAAGGTTATTTATTTAGGGGTGCCTGGGTGGCTCAGTCGGTCATGTGTCAGACTTTGGCTCAGGTCATGATCTCATGGTTCGTGAGTTCGAGCCTTTCATAGGATTCTCTACTGTCTGCCCAGAGTCCACTTTGCATCTTCTGTTTCCCTCTCTCTGTCCCTCCCCTGCTTGTGCTCTCTCTCTCTCTCTCTCACACACACAAATAAACATTAAAATTTTTTTAAAAGAATAAAGTTTATTTATTTATTTTGAGAGAAAGTGAGAGAGAGTGTGTGCACGTACAAGCAGGTGAGGGGGAGAGAGAGGGAGAGAGAGAATCCCAAGCAGGCTGCACACTGTCAGCACTGGAGCCTGACTTGGGGCTCAGACTCACTAACTGTGATATCATGGCCTGAGCCCAAATCAAGAGTTGGTTGCTTAACCAGCTGAGTCACCCATGCACCCCTTTATTCATTTTGGAACAACCACAATTAACCTATCATATGTTAACACAAATGTATATTTATTTAAAAAAATGCCAACTTCCAGCGGCACCTGGGTGGCTCAGTTGGTTAAGCCTCCAACTTCAGCTCGGGTCACCATCTCACGGTTCATGGGTTTGAGCCCGTGTTGGGCTCTGAGCTGTTAGCACAGCTGGAGCTAAGCTGGAGCCTGCTTTGGATTCTGTGTCTCTCTCTTTCTCTGCGCCCCCCCCCCCCACCTCTTGCTTGTGCTTTATCTCTCTCTGTCTCTCAAAAATGAATAAATGTTAAAAGAATTTTGATGACCATTTCCAAAACAAAAAAATCAGTGAGAAAGGTGGCATTATAATTTTTTTCATAATTTTTAAAAAAGATTGACCTAATAGAACATAGCTAGATTTTCATGTGCATCGTTAATCAATCTGTTGATTGTTTAACAATGACTAACCAATTGTACATGTCATGTAGCTTCTAGAAGATTTCTCTGAACACTCATGGGAGGCTGAGAGTGAAAACAGTAACATCTCAGTATTACTATGAAAATCATTTTCACCTCACAAACCTACTGAAAAGTGTTTAGAGTCCCCAGATCACACTTTGAGAACCACCAACTTAGAACAATATTTAATTAGTGCTAATTATGGATGAAGAGAAATAAATCCCATAAATACTTACGTATAAGTATATACATCAGGTAGAAATAATAATATTCCTTTGCTTTAGCCTTACCTATATTTATGCAGTTTGTTTTTTTATATTATAAACTGTTCTGCCATCTCACAAGTTTTTCTTAAAAGATATAGAAGTTGATATAAACCTTTTGCAAAAATATAGTCTCATGATGTCAGTCTACATGAAAAACAACAACAAATGTTGACTCGTGCAATTTTAAACTTTATTTTAGAATGCCTTTTTTTAAAAGTAAACTTTTTGTTTTGAAGAATTATAGATTTAGAAGTTGTAAAAATATGTACAGAGAAGTTCTGGGTATACTTTAGCCAGTTTCTCCCAAAGATAACACTGTGCCTAACCATAGTACAATGTGAAAACCAGGAAATAGACATTGGTACAAGCCACAGAGCTTATTTAGATTTCACTCGTATTGTGTGTGTGTATGTGTGTGTGAGTGTGTGTGTAGTTCCATGCAATTTAATACCATTATAGATTAGTGTGGCAACTATCACAATCAAGTGACAGAACTGTTTCATTACCCCAGAACTCACTTGTGCTGCCTCTGTATAGTCATTCTTCTCCCCACTCAACTCCCTCCCTAATACTAAGTCCTTAAAACTTAATTTATTCTGCTTTCTCTAATTTTGCTATTTCAAGAGTGTTATATAAACAGAACCATACAGTATGCAACCTTCACTCAACACAGTATCAGTGAGATCCATCCATGTTACATGGAGATACATCCATCTATATCAATAATGTGTTCCTTTTAGTTGCTACATGGTATTCGTTGGTGTGGATGTACCACTGCTTGTATAACCATTTATTTGTTGAAGGCATTTGGGTTGTTTCCAGTTTTTGGCTATTATAAATAAATCTGTTCTGAACCTTCATATATAGGTTTTATATGAACATAATTTTCCTTTCTTTGATGTAAATGCCTGAGTATAAATGCTGGGTTATATGGTAAGTTTCATAAGAAACTTGTAAATGAGTTTCCATTTTACATTCCCACCAGCAATGTTTGAATTATCCTGCTTCTCTGTATCCATGCCAGCATTTGGTATTATCATTATGTTTTATTTTAGCTATTCTGGTTGCTGTATAATATTTCACTGAAGTTTTAATTTGCATGTTACTGATGGCTTGATCATGTTGAATACTTTCCATGTCCTTATTTGCCATCTATATATTCTTTCTGATGCAACACCCATTTTATAATTGAACTTTTTTTTGAGAGTTTTTTGGGGGTTGTTTTGAGAGTTTGTTATATATTCTAGATACTAGCCCTTTGTTGATATGTGGCTTGCGAATATTTTCTTCAAGTTTGTATCTTGTATTTCTATCTCCTTTTCTTTGTTTATTTATTTAGAGAGAGGGAAAGAATGAGTGAGGGAGTAGGGGCAGAGAGAGAGAGAGAGAGAGAGAGAGAGAGAGAAAGAGAGAGAGAGAGAGAGAGAGAATCCCTAACAGGCTCCTCACTGACCTGATGTGGGGCTCAGTCCCCAGAACCATGACTGAAATCAAAAGTCAGATGCTTAATTGACTAAGCCACTCAGGCGCCCCTGTATTTTTATCTTCTTAACAAAGGATTAACCCATAATTTAGTTGAAGTCCAATTTGTCAATTTTTCTTTTACGGGTCATATTTTTGTTGTTAACTCTTAAAACTCTTAATTTAGTCCTTGGTCCCCCATTTTTTCCCATTTGTTTCCAAAAATTTTTATAGTTTCACATTTTACTTTGTCTTTGATTCATTTCAGCTTTCATACAAGGTATGAAGTTTACATCAATTTTTTTGGGGGGGTGGGCTTCTGTATCCAATTGTACAGGCAGCCATTGTTAAAAACGTTAAATTTCTTTGTTAAATTGTTTTGGCATCTTTGTCAAAAGGCAGCTGGCCATGTTTGTGTAGGTCTATTTCTGGGTTCTTTATTTTGTTCTATTCATTTATATATCTATCTCTCTGCCAATATCACACAGTTTTGATTACTGTAACTATACACTAAGTCTTAACATTGGGAACAGTGATTCCTCCCACTTGCTTTCTACTGTTGTTTTAGTTACTTTAGATCTTTTGCCTTTCAATAATAATAATCTTGTCTATGTCTATAAAAGCTGTACTGGGATTTTGATAGGCATTTCATTTAACAAAAAAATCAGTTTGGAAATAATTGACATCTTTATCATGTTGAGCCTTCCAATTCATTAACATGATATGTCTTTCCATTTATTTAGGTCTTCTTTGATTTATTTCATCAGTATTTTGTAATTCTCAGTATAAACATCCTGTATATATTTTGGCAGATTTATAGTTAAGTATTTTCTTTCCTTTGGAGCAATTGTAAATGGTATTGTGTTTTAAATTTGTTTCTACATTATTCTTTTAAGTATGAAGAAATACAATTCATTTTTGTGTATTGATCTTATGTCATGCAATATTGTTGAACTCACTGCTTAGTTCCAGGACCTTTTTTTGTAAGTTCCTTTTCTTTTTTTAAACATAGATGATCATGTCTTCTACATGTAAAGATATATTTCTTCTCTTTAAATTTGTGTGCCTTTAATTTCTTTTTCTTGCCATATTGCACTGGCTGGAACTTTCAGTACTGTACTGAATAACAGAGGTGAAGTGGACATCCTTGCCATGTTGCTGATCTTGGGTGGGGGGAACATTCTGTTTTCACCACTGAGTATAATGTTAGCTGCAGGTTTTGTATAAATGCTCTTCATCAAGTTGAGAAAACCATTTTGTTTTCTGAAACTTTTTATTATGAAAGCATAGTGAATGCTGTCAAATGCATTTCTTTGTCGACTGACAAATCATATGATTTTTTCTTCTTTATCCTGTTGATATGGTAGATTGTATTAAATGATTTTCAAATATTGAACCAGCCTTGCATATATGAATTATTCCCTGTTGGTCATGTATAAATCTTTTTATACATTACTGGGTTCAACTTGCTATTATTTTGTTAGGATTTTTGCATCTAATTTCATGATGTATACTAGTCTTCCTTACTTCTTTTTTTTGTTTCTTTGTTTCTTTGTTTGTTTCTCTGTTTGTTTCTTTGTTTGTTTCTTTTTCTTTTCTTTCTTTCTTAATTTGTCTGGTTTTTGTATCAGACCATAATCCTGGTCTCACAAAATGAGTTGGGAACTATTCCTTCCTCCTCTATTTTGTAAAACAGATTCTGTAAAGTTGGTTTTAATTTTCCTTTAAATAATCTGAATTGTCTTTTTATTGGTAATTGATGCTCTGTTCATCTTATCTCTCATGGTTTGAACATGGACAATCCATAACACTTTCACTTTAAAAATAGGAATAAACTTGCCCATTTAAGCTTACATGAAAGTTTTCTAGGACATGTGGAGACACAGTCCAATTCCTTGTCTTCCCATTCCCAGGTGCAGTGATGTCAGTGCTGGATATGGTCAGTCATAGGCTGGCCTTGGCTAGCCTGATCTTAGGCACTGAAAATGCTTAGGTAAAGCTGTATCTACAGGTATAAATAATCAAGAAGTGCATTTAGGAAAACCGTGATCAATATTCCCTGCTGTCTACTCTTGCCACATTGTTAGGCTAACATTTCCTGCTGCACACTGATAATGAGTCTTAGAGCTCATTTGCCACCAGTGGATAAAAAGCAGGACAGACATTGTCCTTTCCTTCTATTCTCATACCTGAGAATATAGGAATGGGAAGGATGAACTCAACTGCTTGTACAATTTATACGTTGTATATAAACTTATTTCTTTTATATGGGCTTATCTATCAATCTCTCATCTATTATTTGTCTACCTATCTTCTTAGGTATTATCTAGTTTAAGTTTCATGTCTTACAGATAAGGGCACTGAGACTTAAGAGAATGATATATTTAAAAAGAGAATTTTTTTATTAGCATCAAGCCCAATTGTATTTGTTAATATGAGAAATGGAAAGATTCAATTCTTTAGCTTTTTCCTTAGGAAAAAAAATTTTTTTCTTTACCTGTCTCCAGAGTTTGTTAGGAGTTGTAAGCAGAGGGGTGAAGACACTGATGACTATTATTCATAGAAATGTTAAAACTACTAGTCGTTGTTATGACTGGTAAGCCAATTTAGAGTAACTTTTTTTCCTTTTCTGTTTTGCAGGAGAGCCATGAATTACTACAGAAAATATGCAGCTGTCATTCTGGCCATACTCTCTGTGTTTCTGCATATTCTCCATTCTTTTCCTGATGGAGAGTTTACAGTGCAGGGTATGTGACCAGACAGATTTGCAGCAATGAGGAAAACACTTTTCTAGATATACATCAGTAACTCCATTAACTACATTTCTACTTCCTTTTCAAATGTGATAAACCTTTGCTGCTGGGTGCATACCTAGGCAGTTTTAGATTGTAAACATCAAGTTAAATTAGGTTCAGAAAATGTATAGTAAAATTTATCTAACATGTCCATTTAAATACCAGCATGTACATCTTCATCTAAAATAGATTCCATGTTATTCTTTATCTGAGTTTTACAAGCAGAAAATTCTCCTTATTCAGTTAGTTCAGTTTTGTTTGGTTTGGTTTGGTTTTTCTGTTTTCTTTTTTTTACATTTCTCCCGGAAGATTTGAGAAGATTTCAACATCAGTTTTGCTGGTGAATTTTCACATTAGTTAACAAGTGAGAAAAACAAAACCATTTTGTTCAGTACATTTATTCTGCTGTATTGTTTGAAAAATCTCATATAGTAGCTGATATAAGTCCATCTGCTACAAAACTGTGACCTACTCTTGGTTATGGCTTTTCTTAGACAAGTAGTAATATTTTAATCCCAGTTCTCAAGTGCGGGTGCTCCATCTAATATCAGGCTCTCTACATTCACCAAGCTTTCTTAATTCTGACATATTTTTCTCTGTCAATATTTGGAGTTTCCACGGGGAAAAAAACAATAACAGATTCTAAAGGGGAAAACAGTTTGCCTCTGGGCAAAATTCTCCTTTCAGATGAACATGGTGTTTTCATCTGTCAAATTTTGTGATCCTTATAGGCATGCCATTAGCATTGGGATAGAGAATCCATGGTTGAAGAAAGAGAAACTATTACTCTTTCTTTAATGTTTATATGAGAGACTACAGCTCTTGAGTAGTATGCACACATATCTGCAAAAATTGTTTCCTATGAAAATAACTATAATCAATACAAATAGATTATATGCATAAAGATTAACAGTCAAACAGTATTTATTATTTTCCTCTTATTTACAATAGAAAAAGAATATTTACAATCCCATAATAAGGAAAAATTCAGTTTATTTCTTTAAAATTTTATTTAAAAAATATTTTTAAAGTAAATTTTATGCCCAGGGTGGGGCTTGGTCTTATGATCCTGAGATCAAGAGTCACAGGCAGCCAGGCGTTCCTCAGTTTCTTTTTGAGTCATCCTTGGATTATTGTGCTCTTTGCCTTTTTTGGTGACAGGGTGCCCAGAATGCAAGCTAAAGGAAAACAAATACTTCTCCAAGTTGGGTGCCCCAATTTATCAGTGCATGGGCTGCTGCTTCTCCAGAGCATATCCCACTCCAGCAAGGTCCAAGAAGACAATGTTGGTCCCAAAGAACATCACCTCAGAAGCCACATGCTGTGTGGCCAAAGCCTTTACCAAGGTGAGAACTTGAAGGGCCCCAGAAGCTTTCTAACAGTCCAGTCAGATAAATGTCCCCAGAACACGTCCATGGGGTTTAATGTCAGAGGGGTCTAATGACCCACCTTCGCTGGGCATTTGTACAGAGACCTCTACCCTTTAATCAAAAGAGTAACCTGCGGGGACAGGCTGGATTTATTCAGAATGAAAGCAAGAGCTGCGGAGGTGATGATGGGTAGGTTGGAAGAGAGTATAGCATACATACATAGTGCAAACGTAATCTTCTAGAATGAAATATTAGCTGATATGGAGAATGTACAAATGTAGCAAGCATTTCAGTTTTGTCCGCCCATCCATCCAACTACCCATTCACCTTTTTCCCACTTTCTCTTTAGGCCACAGTAATGGGAAATGCCAAAGTGGAGAACCACACGGAGTGCCACTGCAGTACTTGTTATTATCACAAATCTTAAATATTTTGCAAAGTGTGTGTTGATGATGGCTGATTTTCTGGAATGAAAAATTAATTTTTTCAGTGTTTATGGCCTTGCAAGATAAAACTCTCTTCTTCCTTACTATATGACTTTGGCATGCTTCAAGGATGTGCTGTGGCTTTGTGCCTTTCTCTTTACCCTACAGGATAATTGGAAGTCTAGTTCTTTTCATGTGGAGTATAATACAGCATCTAGTGTGACCATAAAAAGCTGGTTCCTCTGGAAATAAAGCCTTTCAAATCATCATTCTGTGTCTGATTCTAATTTTTTTCTTAAGAGTTTATTTTTAAGAGAGAGAGAGAGAGAGAGAGAGAGAGAGAGTGAGCAGGGGAGGGGCAGAGACAGAGGAGAGACACAGAATCCAAAGTAGGCTCCAGGCTCTGAGCTGTCAGCACAGAGCCTAATGCGGGACCCAAACTCAAGAACCATGAGATTATGACCTTAGCCAGAGTCTGATGCTTAACTGACTGAGCCACCCAAGCACCCCTTAAGAGTATAAAGCTAGTCACTTTGACAGGATTAATAGAAGGAAGTGAGTCAATGGGTGAGTGGGGGTCCTGTGCACTCAGTGAACTTACCCTGGAAAAACCTTGTTCCTACCAAGGCTTCTAGAACAAGCTGTGCATTTTCAGCCAGTGGTCTAGTTATTATTTTTTCTAAAGTTGATTTATTTATTTGAGAGAGAGGGAGATAGAGAGAATCCCAAGTGGAACTCGAACTCATGAACCATGAGATCATGACTTGAGCCTAGATCAAGAGTCAGATGCTTAACCTACTGAGCCACCCGGATACCCTAGCCAGTGGTCTGGTTATAAAGCAATTTGTTGGAGTGAGGAAAGAAAACATAAGAACTTCTACTGATATTTGTTTTACATTCCTTCTGATGAGTTTTTATAAAAGTATATATACATGAGTATGGTAAAAAATCTATAAAATTTATAAATAAATAATTATGCATATATTGGGGATGTTTGGCCGTTTCTTTTTACTGGTAGAAGTGTGCAAGATAAGAAAAAAAAAATAGAAAACACTACTTTAACTTTTGACCAAGACAAAATCTTTCCCAGCTTGAAATTTCTATTCACTTGGCTTATATCTAGCCAAATAGAAGTGTATTTTATCACTCTGGCAACTAGATTATAATTGAATGGTGGCTAAGGAAAAGGCATTGTTGTCCTCAACGAAAATTGGGCATTGCTCTGATATTCCAGAGGCATTGGCTCTTAAACTCCACATTTAAGCCTAGATGGGAATGAATAAATGATGAGCAAAGTTCTCACTGAGCCCTCACTGTGGAGTAGGTGGGGTGCCAAGCTTTCTACGTCAGTAAAATTTTATGTAGTTCTATCCAAATGCTTAAGAGCAGTGCCACATTTATTGAGCATTTATATTTTAAAAACAGTCCTACTCTGAGGATTATCTTTTTATACATTATATTATATTAGCTATGGAAGAGATCAAAGCCACTCAAAAACTCTACTCCTAAAAGAGCCTGAAATTAAAAAACAATCACACTGGTCACAGATAAAGTTTTCAAAAAATTTTTCAGTTATCACCAATTTGCCCAGAATCTATTTCTAAGTGAAAAGCTAGTACCTAACAGGTTGGTAAGTGTGCCAAGTGTCAGGTTGAAAAATGAAAATGCATGTATATACTTTTAAGAAAAACACATGAAGAGGTTACTTCATTTGTTCATTCATTCATTTACTACACATATTTTTTTAGTGTCTAGTAGGTGTTGGCACATTGTTACATCATGGGGATTCAGAGATATTATGATTCTCTGAAAGATAATATTGGGAAAACATAATCCAGCTTAATTTGAGAGAACAGTAGTGCTGATCATTATTTCATCCATACATTTAATAGATATTCATTGAGAATCTACTATGTGTCAGGTCTTGAGAGCTCTGAGGAGGATTCAGCAGGAGAGGAAAGCCTTGACCAGAGTGTCCTTGTCCATCTGGGACCATCTAATTGACAGAGGGGAAAGGGACATCTTTATGGTCATTCAGATCAGTCAGATCAACCCTGGAGAGTGCTAGGATGAAATGTCTTGACCATATTGACCTCTTATCTGAGCATGTGCCAGGCATGGTCCCGGTCCTGGGAAGGTCAAGATGAATAAGACACAGACCTTTCTCTGAAGCAATCCATAGTCCAGTGGGGAAGAGAGACATGAATGAAGAGTTCTAATCTAATGAGATACATGCTATGGGAGAGGTGTGGACTTTAGGGGCACAGAAAGAGGGATAGTTACTTCAGCCTGGTAGGGTCTGTCATGGAGAGCTTCACAGGGCAGGTGATAACT
This sequence comes from Hyaena hyaena, assembly GCF_003009895.1. NCBI lineage: Eukaryota > Metazoa > Chordata > Mammalia > Carnivora > Hyaenidae > Hyaena > Hyaena hyaena. The sequence continues at coordinate 268,770 of NW_024081452.1, read as the reverse complement.
TGAGCTGGGTCTAGAAGTTAAGTAGAAAGATGGGGGAGGGGCTCAGTTTAGTTTGAGGAAAACAGCATAAGAAACATCCTGAGATGGGAACCAGTATGATGATCACAGAATTGCAAGAAGTTCAGTGCGACTCTTTTGGTAGGAGATGGATGGAGGGCTGGAGCTGCAGAGACAGATAGACACTTGTCAAGAAGGTCCTTGTATGATATGCAGAGAAATGTGCATTCCAGCTAGGATCCTAGCTTCTCAAACTGGAGGCCTGAAGGTTCCTGAATCCACAGGGTAAATATGCACCTTCCTTTTTTTAAATGTTTATTTATTTACTTTGAAAGAGAGAGAGTACATGTGGGAGCAGGGGAGAGACAGAGAGAGGGAGAGAGAGAATCCCAAGTAGGCTCCATGCTGTCAGCACAGAGCCTAATGCCGGGCTCAATCTCATGAACTTGGAGACCATGATCTGAGCTGAAGTCAAGAGTCCAATGCCTAACTCACTGAGCCACCCAGGCGTCCCAAACATGCACTTTTCTACAGAATCAATTTTTCTTGAAGATTTGGGGAAATGTTATGTTAATTTTAAAACAAAGACTGATACATTATACAGAGAATGCAAAATTGCAAAACTGGGTTAAAAAAAGAAGTTTGTGCCAAAAGTGGGGCTTTCCAGATCTTGCCCCTCCCAAACCTGCTGGAAGCCCCTGCACTTTTCTTGCCTTAGGAATACTTAAGTGGAGGAACTACTATTAAGGAAATACTTTGATCAGCTTTGCACTTTGGAAAAATCATTCTGTCAGCAAGCAAAGGATTATTTGAGAAAGAGAGACTGAGCACAGGACCACAAGTTGGGATCTTTGCAATTGTCTCGGCAAGAGAGATATTGGCAGTGAGGGTGAGGGTAAGAGAAAGGGACAGATTGGGGAGGAATTCAGAGAAAATGAAGAAGTAATGTGGGTGTGGCTCCTTTTTTGGTTTGTTTGTTTATTTTGTTTTGTTTTGTTTTTTGGTGGCTGGGATGATTGTGTCAATAACTGGGAAATGGAAAAAGTTTGCATGGTAGAGTGGGAAGATGAACTTGAGGGTCATCAGTGGCCAGTGGTGCCGAAAGCACAGGGGTGGTGAAGATTGATCAGGAGGGTGTGAGAGATGTGAGGAAGAGAGGATGCTGGACCACCAAGGAGAGACAGTGGGCCAGCCTGGTTGAGAAAATGATCATTATGCCTTGTGGGACAGTCAGTTTGAAAGCTCTGATAGGAGCCCTCTGGAGAAAAGATTGCAATCTCAACTATATAAGTAGCAAGGAGAAAGAGAGGCAAGCATAGAGGCTGGATATTAAAATTTTTTTAATGTTTTATTTTTATTTATTTTTAAGAGAGAGAGAGTGAGCAGGTGAGTGGCAGAGAGAGAGGGAGACATAGAGTCTGAAGCAGGCTTCAGCCCAGGTTCTGGGCTGTCAGCACAGAGCCCAATAAGGGGCTTGAACCCCTAAAGTGCAAGATCATGACCCGAACCAAAGTTGGACGCTCAACAGACTGAGCTACCCAGGAGCCCCAAGGCTGGACATTCTTTAAAAGTCTGTCTGTGAAAAATTCCTGAAAGAAAGGTAGAATGTGCATGCTTTTGAGGTGTTATTCTATCAAAAAATTCTTGATCATTTATCTCAGCCAGAATGCTGCCTGAAATTCTCCCATTTGAGATTCTCTCCTTGAGACTAAATTACAGTATCCCAGGCACCATCCTTTTAAATGATTATGCATCTAAAAACCCAAACACACACACACACACACACACACACACACAGAGAAACAAAAATCAAAACCAACCAACCAAACAAACAAACAAAATGATAACACATCTGACTGAGGTAACACAGTTGACCAGTGACACCATAAGATAAGTCAAACAGACCACTAGGTCTGTCTGCATGGGTCCTGGACCCTGGTCACCAGGGAGAGAGGGGTGTCAGACAGAATGATAAAAGGATAAGACAAAAAGTAAGACTTCGATTACTTTGTAGTTGTGTCCAGAATTGACCATGAGCAAGAACTCCCAAGTGATTACAGGGCTGCCACTGATGACTAGGGATCAAGGAAGAGGTCACAGGGGAACAGAGATGGCTCCTGTGCATGAGTCTGTCTCTTAAGAGTGGGAGGAAAGGGCAGGCAAAGATGAGAGGGAAAGAGCTAGGGGGAAGGGAAGAGGGGAAAAAAAGAATGAAGGGGTAGAAAAAGATGGGGCATGAAAAATGTGTGAGAAGGAAGCGAGGGAGGCAAGAAAGGGTGCTGGAAGAGTCTGCAGCCTCTGAGGTGGTTGTCCTGGACTAGGGCAGAAAGAGAGAGCCATGGCTCTGCATGCCTCCACCTCTTCCCCTACCACTGGCAGAATCTGAATGATCACCCAAAGTCAAGATCTCTGGCCTATAGGGAATCTTTGTGCAAATGGACAAAGACCCCCTCTCTGGGAAGGCAGAGCACCTTGAGTAAATGGCTTCATAACTAAATGGCACAGAAAAGTGAATATTAGTCAGTTCTTAATCCCTGGCTGGGCACCTTTGGGTAGTACACACACTGTGCAACCTTACATGGCGGCTCAGATCATGTTCCCTTTATCCTAATATGACCATGGGGAGATAATGTCTTAAATTGGTGAGAATCTTAGTTGACATCTGAGATTCCAAATGTTGATTCCTAATTATCCATATACTGCTGGGAGGCTTCTGGAGGAAATATTGTCCCAAATAGTTTGGTTTTACTTTTACCGGCTATGGGGAAACCGGTAGAGTTGCCCATAATCTGGTCCAATAGAAGGTAAAATCAAAGAATCCACGTGTAAATGACCATGGAGCTGATACGATGAAGGCGGTTAGGACCACAAACCTCAGGAGGTCCAAAGAGGTCCCGTTACTTGATAAAAAGTTAATTGACATCAAACCACCTGACAACAGTATAGCACTTTTACTTTCTCAGAGATTCCTGTGTCTAATGATGGTGAGTCTGACTCAGCCTCTGTGGACTGCAGGTCAAGGCTGGTGGCACCATCTCATCTGACAGCTGGATAAATGGAGACACAAGGAACTTTAGTTGTACAGGACTGAGAATGTGTGGAGCCAATGGAGTTCCCCATGTCCAGTTTCATGCTGCTTCTTTCAAATTCCAATTTCCTCTTAAGGTATGAAGTTTTTGATTTAACTACAAAGAACCCATTTCTCCCTGGGTACTGAATAGGAGAACTCTCTTGGAGGTTTGCCCAAGGTGAAAAGCCACCATATTAAAAGAAATGAGGTCTGAACTATGAATTGTCCATTGATGTTTTGTCTGGAATCTTGAACTTCAGTTTTATCTTTATTACACTTTTTGATTCATTCAATACATCCTCCAGATATTTTCTTTTTGAACTTAATTAGGAGAAACACAAGGAGATTTCTCTGTTCTGAAACCCCAGTAGGATTTACAAATTTTCCTAAAACTGTGTTGCACATGGAATTGTAAATATTAAATGCTGTTTTTCATAAAGAACTGAAGCCGAGTCCGAGTTTGCTCGAAGCAAAGAGAGAAGTTAATTATTGCATGAAACTTCAAAATGGGACACATAAAAAGGAAATCATGGTTGGATGTTTTTTTAATGAATTCCCCTTCTGAACCCTAGAGAAGCTCATGCTCTGATAAGTACTTTCCTATTGAACCTGACTTCCAGAACTCACTCATCTACAGGACTAGCAAGCTTTGGGAAGAGGCTTTGGGAAGAGAATGAGGAAAATGGAGGTCAGGGAGGAGTCTCTGAAGAAGGAACCAGGAAGTTTGGCCCACAATGGAAAATTGGTAAGAATGTTGCCAATGAAGGTGTTCTGCTGTTTTAAAGCCATTTCCATTAATGAAATTGTTGCAGAAAAGTAGGATAGTAATGCGGAAAGCACAAAAAACTGTATCAGTTTTCTCTCAATGCTCTTGATCAGAAAGTGTGTTTGACTTCTAGTCACTTATTCAGCTGTAAATTTTTCGTAACAGTAATTGATTCTCAACTGAGTTGACAGTCAGTAGAATTTCGGCGTGTACAGATTTCCTTACACATACCTTTTTCTCAATTGCAACTCATGTTGGGGATAATTAGAAAAAGGCTGCATTCGGGCTAGGGCAAGGAAACAAAGGGGAACGGGGAGGCAAAGCGGAAGTAGTGGTTTGCCCAGGATGGTTTCAGAGGGATGAATGAAGAGGAAGAAAGGAAACCAGAGCTTGACCTACAAATGCATTGCAGCTTTGTGAGCTTGGAGGAAGTGGTCTGTGTGTGTGTGTGTGTGTGTGTGTGTGTGTGTGTGTGTGTCTGTAAGGGGTTGCTGACAGATGCTTGGGTTGAAGTTATGGTGGGAGAAATTAAAGCTTTAAATTTGGGTAATAGGGATAGAATTTCTTAACTATTTAAATGAGAGTATGGTTAATTTAGTGACTGTGTATCTCTAGTACCACTCTGTGATGTGGAAGACAGTCATAACATCAGAGATGTATTTACCATTTGGTGAGACCGAGTGACCTCTGAAGGTGTGCCCTAGCGGTGACTGAAGCTGAAGACACAAGTGCTCACCACAGCATTGTGAAGCTAAGCCTGACAGAAGAGAGGGTGTCCCCTAAGCTGTGGACTCCTCTAGTCCATCAATTAGAAGAAGAGGCACTGCTGCCCCTAGTGGGCAAGAGGCACCTTGAGCTTTTGGAAAAGCTGGTGGCTGAGGCTGGGGAACCCTGTGTGTTTTCTAGGGATGGCTTGCAGGGTGGGTCTAGCTGACTGGGTACATTTGTCTTCATATTGATGGGATCCTTCTGTTCATTTGTCTCTCATGTGCCCTTTTAGTGGCATTCAACTAGTTGCAGGGTGACAGCTTTAATGCATGGGCACTCAGCAAATTATAGCTTTAATGTTCTTCAAGAAATATTTGATGAGCTAAAGTTAAAGCTCAAAATCTATTCACATTATTACATGAATTTCAGTATTACAATTGTCAATGAAAGAAAAGGAAAAGCCATTGGGTTCTTTACATATAGTTTAAACTACTACAAAGTTTTGAATGTTGGTGAAATAATGGCTTAATTTTTTTTCTTTTATTCCTTACACACTCAAAATTTTTATCTGGTGAGGACTATCAAGAATTTGAAGAGATTTTCATTAAAAAGTCTTGATGATGAATTTCACATTTCTCCTTTTATTTTTAATTTAACTAAATTAATTAATGTTTTAAAAGTAAGCCGTATGGAGCCTAATGTGGGGGCTTGAACTCAAACCCTGAGATCAAGACCTGAGCTGAGATCCAGAGACAGACACTTAATCGACTAAGCCACCAAGATGCCCCCTACACTTTTTAAAATCAAGCCCTATCTGGACATCTCCAAATACCAACCCTCCCCCCTTCCAGTTCATCCTGCTTTTTTCCTGTGTGTCTTGAAATGAAAGGTTAGGAAGCAGTAGGATGGAAGACAAGATTAAAAAAAAAAAGACAAAGACTGGTTGCCATTTCTAACAAAGCATACGCAAATACATCTACTGAACATTCAGGAAAGAGATCGAAAAATGTTTAGTAAGATAAGGATGGGAAATAAAATTAATTATATAGTAATCTGTTAGATAATTTAAGATGTGTGAAATGTCATTAACATTATCTTCGTTTGTTCTGCTGTCTTTACTGTTTTACATTACTGAACATAAAAATATTTATATTTTTATGCCTTCATAGGTTCATTCTGCCAAGTCCATTTTCTCTCTCTGGTTGAAAAAAGGGGCCACTAAATATTTTTTCTTGTGTTTCTACGGGCTCACCTACTCACGTGTCTCTTTACTTGAATTTGAGAGTAAGTTTGGGTAAGATGGTGGAAATGACTTGCTATTAAGGATTCAGAGAGCTCTTTTCTTCTTTTAAAGTTTCAAAATTTATTTTGAGAGAGAGAGAGAACACAAGTAAGGGAGGGGCAGAGAGAGAGGGAGAGAGAAAATCCCAAGCAGGCTCTATTCTATTAGTCCAGAACCTGACAAGGGGCTTGATCTCCTGAATCACAGTGTCATGACCTGAGCTGAAATCAAGAGTCAGACACTTAAGCAACTGAGCCACCCAGGTGCCCTGGAATTCAGAGAGTTCTGGGCCCAGTTTACTGTAGAGATAAACTTTGACCAGTGATCCTGGCCTTTTTCTTTTTAACATAAAATTAAATTTTAAAATAGTTTATTCAGGAGATGTTGTTGAAAACCACTATGCTTTTTAATTTATTTGTTTTTCCCCCACTTGTACTGAGATATAATTGACATGTAACATTGTATTAGTTTAAGGTATGCAACATAATGATTTGATACATGTTTATTGTGAAGTGATTGAAGCAAGTTAGCATCCATCATCTCAGAGTTAAAATGTTTTTCATGTGATGAGAACTTTTAAGATCTACTCTCTTAGCATTTTTCAAATACACAGTACAGTATTGTTATTATTGTTAACTTAGTCACCCTGCTTTATATTACATCCTCAGGATTTATTTAACTCCTGAACTTTGAAGGAAATAGTTTCTCTCCACCTATCCATTGTTTGCTGGGGGGGGGGGGGCGCGGGGAGGGGTTGTAGCTAAACCCCTTTGCTACCCTAAGTGACCCTTCAAGATATGAAGGGAAGAGAAGGAAAAGGAAGTAAAGAAGTGTTAAAGACTGAAGTTGGGCACATTTACGGGCTCTCTCACTGGGCACTTCACAAACTTCCTTCTCAAAGAATTCTACCCCATGCCTTTGAAGAAATTCTGTTACCAATTCCATAATTTCCCTAAGGGCATCTCCAATTGCATTAACCTTTGAAGTTTTTAGGCACTTTCATTCCACTTATCAGAACCTCCGTAAATCATTGATTATAATTTAGAATAGATACAATGTACTTTTACCTTTTAGCGTTACCAGTTTCAACATAAAAATGGGAAGCAGCAGTTTGTGGTAAATGTTGGGGGTGGAGGAGAACTTCTTGAAGGCTGATGCTTACCCCACACCAGGAATATTAAAATATCTGAAACTCTCTGGCTCCCCAGACAGGCCCACTTGAGTCCTGAATGCTCCCTTTGCCTTTTAGAATTGCACCTTAGGAGGGCTGATGAGCCTGGAAATTCAAGAGAGTTGTAGATTAAAGTTATGTTGTAGAAGGACAATAAATCTAAGGCCAAAGGGAGGCTAGAAGGGGGTTTGACAAACAACTGTGTTCTCATTTCCAGAACTTCTTATATTAGTGTTTCTCTACCTTTACTTTTCCCCCATCACAACTGACTTGAAGGATTGTATACAAACATTTTAGTAACAGGTGTTCACCGCAGCTTTTAAGGAGATGGTGTGGTTGGGGCCCCACAGGTGATTTTGACACTCATTCTAGGAGAATGTGCATTCTCTCACACCTGCTGTCATACCCACCTGTAAGATGGCAGCGGATAATTTAAAATCATACTGGCTATGTTATAGCAGCCTTTGGTATTATCCAAGGCTCCAAGTCAATCTATTCTAAGGTTTGGGCAGGAAATGAGTGGAGAGTTTTATCAAAGTAGACATTATACTCTGTAGAAAGATTGAAATCTTTCTACAAGGCTGATCTTATTTTATTAAAAAAATTTTTTTTTAATGTTTATTATTGAGAGACAGAGAGACAGAGTGTGAGCAGGCGGAGGGCAGAGAGAGAAGGAGACAGACTCTGAAGCAGGCTCCAGGCTCTGAGCACAGAGGCTATCAGCACAGAGCCTGACATGGGGCTCGAACTCACGAACCATGAGATCCTGATCTGAGCTGAAGTTGGCCGCTTAACTGACTGAGCCATTCAAGCACCCCTTATTTTATTTTATTTTATTTTATTTTATTTTATTTTATTTTATTTTATTTTGTTTTGTTTTGTTTTGTTTTATTTTATTTTATTTTATTTTATTAGAGAGAGAGAGAGAGAGAATCCTAAGCAAGCTCCATGCCCAGCACAGAACCTGAAGTGGGGCTCTATCTCACAGCCCTGAGATCATGACCTAAGCTAAAATCAAGAGTTAGATACTTAACCAACTGAGCCACCCACATGCCCCAAGACTGATTTTATTTTAAAAGCTGAAATGGAATCTTTAAATTAGAAACTCCACTTGATAGAGTCATACTGAAAAGCACAGGAACCAACCTGAAATAACTGCCAATGACTAAAGTTGGAACAATTTGAACAACAAAATATTAATAGTAACTGATTAAACCCATGGTATAAATATCTCCGAATCCGTGCTGACACAAATGCTTACCTGTGTATGTAAATGAGGACAGGATACAGCTTTTCCTTATGGCAGAATCCCAGTGAATAGATGGGGAAAGAATGAGAAAAATAGAAAATCACCACCACAGTAGTAATTGTATGTAGGTCCACTGTTGGATGCTTAAATTAGTGGACAGAACTTTGAGGAAATACAGGATATTAAAGATATTTATTCATTACAAACAGAAAAGCCATAACTTTACACCAGTAATAAGGTGTTATCAACATCAAAGCCCTCAAAATGATGAGCTGAGAAGGGCCAAAAATTCATAACCTTGAATTTTGCTTTCATGCAAAAGCATCAGACAAACCCAAATTGAGGGACAACATACAAAATAACTGATGAGTTCTTTTTAAAAATGTCAAGGTCGTGAAAGACAAAGAGAGATGAGAAACCGTCACAGATGGGAGAAGACTAAGGAGACACAACTAATTGCAAAGTGAGGCTCTCGGCTTAGATCCCAGAACAAAAAAAGAACATTAATGGAAAACTGGTGAAATCTAAATAAAATTAGTACTTCAGTTAATAGGATTGTGCCAATGTTAATTTCTTGGTTTTGATAATTGTACTATGGTTATGCAAGATGTTAACATTGGGGGAGGAGAGTGAAGGGTATATGGGAACTCTGTTCTACTTTCCTACTTCTCTGCAAATCTAAAATTATTTCAGAATAAAAAGTTTACAGAAATCCTCTTGGGATCATAGTCCTGTATCCCCTTCTCTACTGTATTGAGTCTCTTTATAGTCATTACTGATTTGTTTATGTGCTAAATTCTAATGTTTTTGTCTCTTTGCAGCATCTGACGCTCTGGGCCTCTGGCTCCTTAAAACTCTTTTTCCTTTCAGGGACGCCTGGCTGGCTCAGTTGGTTAAGTATTCCACTCTGGATCTTGGCTCAGGTCATGATCTGATGGTTTGTGAGATTGTCAGTCTCTGCCACAGAGCCTGCTTGGGGTCCCCTCTTTCCCTCACTACCCCTTTCCCTGCACCCCCAAAATAAATAAATAAACCTTGAAAATAAACCTCTGTTTCCTTACCTCACATTACACTTTCTTCTCTTGGTTTTCCTTCTCTCCAACTGCTCTACTTAAACCCATTTCTTTTCTGTCTCTCTCAAGAAGGTATTTCCCAAATATTGGCCTTTGCCCTCCTCTCCTTTTGACTTTATGCTCCACGGTTGCCTTGTAAATTAAAATCCCCATTACTTAGTGTGATTATAGGCTCTTCGCCCTTTTGCCTTGTTTTTTTTGTTTGTTTGTTTGTTTGTTTTTTCATATAATTCTGCCTACCTTCTGGCCATACCCAACTTGTGTTTCACAAACATTTCTATCCTTTCATGCTTCTCTATCCTGGCTCTGGATATTCTCACTGCCCCAAATCCTATTAATTGTTGCATACTCGGTTCATATGTCTTCTTCTCTGTGATGCTTTCTTCCATCTTTTCTAACAGTATTCATTCTTTTCTTTTTTCCTGAAGGCATGCTGAACTCCCTTCTCTTACATTGTATATTTGTTTATCCACCCATCCATCAAGCAATAAAGATTTTGGAGCAGCTGCTCTGTGCCAGGCACTGAGCTAGGTTTTGTGTATACATGGAGTGAAATAACACAGTTCTTCCCTTGAGAAGTTTATAATCAAGAGGCAAAGACAGAAAATAAACAATGAAACGAATCAATAAGTATATAAGTACAAATTGTGGTAAGGGGAATAAAGAAAATCAATATTATGAAATGATAGAGAATAATGGGTTGAGGGTGTATAGACATTTTTAGATAAGACAGAGAAGATTTCTTTTATTTGTTTTATTATTTTTTAAATGTTTCTTAAATTTTAAAAAATATTTTCTTTATTTCTTAGAGAGAGAGAGAGAGATAGTGTGAGCAGGGGAGGGTCAGAGAGAGAGGGAGACACAGAATCTGAAGCAGACTCCAGGCTCCGAGCTGTCAGCACAGAGCCCGATGCAGGGGTCGAACCCACGAACTGTGAGATCATGACCTGAGCCGAAGTTGGACGCTTAACTGACGGAGCCACCCAGGTGCCCCTAATGTTTCTTTATTTATGTTGAGAGAGAGAGTGCAGGAGCTGGGGAGGGGCAGAAGGAGAGGCAGAGAGAGAATCCCAGGCAGGCTCCATGTTCAGTGCAGAGCTGGATGCAGGGCTTGATCTCATGAACTATGAGATTCTGATATGAGCTGAAATCAGGAGTCAGTTGCTTAACCAACTGAGCCACCCAGGTGCCTCTGAGCAGGTCATTTTTAAAATGAGTATTAATTTTATGAAAACATCCTTATTACAGTAATTCTGTTAATATGGAAAATTCAAAAATTAGTGCAAAAAATTGCTCATAGTCCCACTACTCAGAAATAATAATCATAATTGTATACTTCAATATGTACATACAAGGAAGAATAAATATACAGACTAACATGGCCACACTGTGTATGCTGTTTTAATTCAGTTTCATTTGGATTCAACCTAAGTGAAAAAGAGGATTGTCAACTTTCAAACAAATATGTACTACATACTAGTAACAATGATTCTCAACTGTGGCTGCCCATGAAAATGCCTTTAAGTATTCTAGCATAATGTGGCAATGTGGGGTATTCAGCTCTGCCTGGGATAGGAGATGGGGGGCAAGGACCACTTTACATGGGTGGTAATATCTAAGGCAGTCTTTGGTGCAGAAGCCTAGCTTCACAAGGCAGGAAAGGAAAGCCAAGGACATTCCCGTCAGAGGCAACAGTGTGTCCATGTGCTCTGGGGCTCTGTGAGCTGCCGTGAGTGAGGAAGTCACCCAGTACTTGGGCACAGTGGTTCAGTGCTGTGAGCTGGGGAATGTGGAGCCCTGGCTAAGTCTGTACGGACGGCCCACACTACTAAGGGGCTGCTCTAAGGAAATTATTTTGTTCTCAATTGAGTTTTATTCTCAATCTATGTAAAGGGGTCAGTAAAAGAATTATTCATATTTTCATTAAAAAGATTAGTAAAGAAATTCAATTAACGAGCTTAATTGTTCTTTAATCACAGACTCTTGTGACTTTCAATCTTGTTAAGCATCCATCCAAGATACTTTTCTATGTTTATTAGAGCAGAAAATGAATCTTATGAAAATCAGCTGGTTTTCTCTTTGCCTTAGTTTTGAGGAGACTCAGGACCAGGCATGGGTCCTAATTCAATGCATTTCCAGACTCTGAAAGTGTAGCTGCTAGTGGTTCTCTTGGTTTCAATTACCTCTGAATTCTTGACCATGTTCCCTGTCCCCCCACCCCCATCCTTTGTGGTGGATCATCCTGATACTGACCAGCCCGTCCTCAGTAAAGCGCTGTCTTTCCAGCCAGATTGGACTGCTCCCAGAGCCACAGCTGGGCCCCTGCCCCAGCGCCTGCTCCACACAGGGGGCATCTAGTTCATGTTCCTGCCCCACCTAAAGTCCAACTGACATGTTGAAATAGCAAAAGCTAGCTGGTATGGCTAGAATGAGTGAAGGTAGGCAAGGGTCACATCACAAAGGATTTGCTTTTGTCCCAAGTACAGAGAGAAGACAAATGCCAATTGTTCTGTTCTCACGCACTGACAATCTGCTCATAGCCAGATAAAGACCGTACACGGTTCAGAGAGGTACTTTGATAAGAAGGATTTAAATATCACTTATGTGGCTGCAAATAATGGGTACATGATTAATGGTTAAGAAAATCCTAGGTGTAATTTCAGCTCTGATAATGACTCCCTTGGTGGCCTGACTCAGTTTCCTTAGTTCAATAAATGGAGGATACATTAGTGATTAGAAATTGCACTGGAGAATAAAAGGCTGAATGCTGTGTTCCTTCAGGTAACAGAGGTCTTGTCTTAAGATGTGTTTTCTATCTTAAAAAAAATCATAAGCACATCTAAGACTTAAAACAATTTTAGATTCAGGGCCACCTGGGTGGCTCAGTTGGTTAAGTGTTCTTCAGCTCACGTCATGATTTCACACTCGTGGGTTCGAGCCCCATGTTGGGCTTTGTGCTGTCAGCTCAGAGCCTGGAGCTTGCTTTGGATTCTGTGTCTCCCTTTCTCTCTGCCCCTTCCCTCCCCCACTCATACTCTGTCTCTCTCTCAAAAATAAACATTAAAAAAATTAAAAAAATTTTTTAGCTCTTTATGCCCAACCCCAGACCCAATGAATCAGTATCCCCAGTTTTTGAATTTTTAAATTATATATATATATATATAGATAGATATATCATATATATATGTATATATATATATAATTTTAAACTCCACAGGTGTTTATTAAAGATTTTATTTCTAAATAATCTCTACATCCAATTCAGGACTTGAACTCAACCCCGAGATCAAAAGTTGCATGCTCTACTGACTGAGCCAGCCAGGCAACTCTCCATAGGTGTTTCTAATGTCCATCATTTCCTGAAAAATACTGTCCCAGATGAGTATAAAAGTCCTATTTGGTGTAAGTATGCAAGTAAGAATGGGAACTGGTGTTAACTATTTTTATTTTTTATTTTTATTTTTCAAATTGCTTTCCTCAAGGACATTCCCTCTTAATTTTGAAATACTGCTTGGAAATCCTTTATTTTGCATTTCTTTTCCCCTAACTCTCTCGAATAAACATCTTTGGGCTAAGTTTCAGCAAGAGAAAGCAGCAATGTTTACTGCCTTTAGTCCCTGTAGTTTTTTTAGCTTTACATAAATTAGAGGAATTTCCCGATAGCTTCACTTGTCATGTCATGTCACATTTTTATGTGAAGAAAGTTGGTTAGGGGGTCCTTATTAATGCATATTCTTTCTCATGGGACACAGGGAATAAAAAAAAAAATTACTGCTACCACAAACAACAACTCCACGAAATCATAGCACAAAGGAAAATATTAAGTCTTTAACCTTGTTCTTGATCAAATAAATTCAAGTGTTTATTGTCTGTCCATTCTCTACTCAGAAGGGAAAGAGAAAATGTTTCACTTAGGCACATTCTGTGATTGTTCCATTGATCAAAATATCAAAGGCCTAGATGATTATTTTAACTCAAAGAGACACATACTGGTGGGATTCAAAATTAATTTAATATCCTGATCCAGGAATTAAGAATACTAAAGTCATCTGCTTGGACTATCTGTTCTCCCCTGTGTGTTCACTTACTTAAGTGACATTATTGAGTTTCTTGTATCTTTTTACAGAAGCAAAAGAAACTGATATCCACTAGAAAGAAATCTAGACTAATGTCTCCTGGATGAATACACTAATACCCACCAAGAGGTCCAAGTATATTTCATGCTAACAGGTAGGCAGAGCCATATGACCACTTCTGACCAATGAACTATGAATGGAAGTGACTTTCATGTAAGTTCTCTGCCTCCCACCGGACTGTTTCAGCGTGAATTTCCAGATGATGGAGCCTCTCTGAGTCTGGGTCCCTCGGTGACTGTATGCACCAGCTGCAATGGGCATATATTATGAGTAAAAAATTAAGCTTAGTTCTACTGAGCCACTGAAATTTTGGGATTGGCCACAGTAGAACTGCCTACCTAGGCTTGACCAATGCAAGCATTATGAGGTACCAAAAAATTTCCCAAGACATGGGCTCACTTGCTATGTTTTCTTCAGAGTGGTCAGTGTTTGGAATATCAAAATCAAACCTGTAGGGAGAAGTACAACTTAAAGCAATAAAATTCATAGAAACATAAAATAAAATAAAAAATAAAATAAAATAAAATAAAATAACACACATTTTTATTTCACAAACTTTTTGGCCAGAAGGCTCTGATATTTAATTAGGAAACAACTCCATATTCAAGAATGTTAAAATCATTTAAAAAATATTCTGTATGTCCTTGCTTGATTATTTCTAAAATTTCCTGGTAGTAGCAGTTTCTATGCCACCCTTAGAGGTGGTTGGAGTGTTTTGTTGATCAGAACCTTCAGGAAAAATTATTCTGCTCAGTGCTTGGTGCCAGAGAAGTTGCTATTTTCTCCCTTTGGCAATTCCAACAAGACTTTGCTACCTCAGGAAATCCAGAGGACTGGACTCACATCCACCTTCTTAGAAGTTTCCACTTATACACTTTAAGGCTCTTGGGACCACAAATATTGACTCTGGGGGAGGAATTTTGTGCTGGTAAATAATTCAGAGCTTCTCATATACAAGCTCAGGACCCTAAGGTGTAGAAATTAGCATATACAATTTCAGTAGTCCATGCTCTCATTCTGCTTATAATCTACTTGAGCAAAAAGCCATAAAAGCAAGGGTAGGATAACAATAAAACAAGTGAATAAGTGCAGAGAAATAAATGAGTGGCCAAAAAAGAAAGCTTTCAAGAGTCCTACTAGAAAAGTTATTTCGGGCTGGTGGAAAGTAGAATTTAACCTATGTCTTCAGTTGTAAGGCAACTTTTGACAAATGGGGGTGGATGTACAGATATGTGAAACAGTGTGTACCAAGGCTTGGTATGGTCATGAGACATGACTGAGATAAAGCAAGAACTGGGGAGAAAAGCTTGGAAAGATAGATTGGGAGCAGACTGTAGAAAACATTGAATAGTGGGCTAAGGACAGAAAATTTTAGTCTTCAGATAATGGAGAATTATTAATATTATTACTTATTATGGAGAGTGTGAGAAACCTGGTGGCATTTTAGTGACATAAGTCTTGTCAGCTAGGTGCAAGATTCCTTGAAGAGGGGGAGACCTGGAAGTGTGGATGCTTCCATAGTAGATCAGCAGTTGTGTGTGTAGAGGGGTGGCAAGTAGAGAGGCTGTGATTAGAAAAGGGGGTGCAGAGGCACCTGGGTGCCTCAATCAAGTATCTGACTCTTGATCTCAGCATTGTGAATACAAGCCCTATGTTGGGCTCTATGTTGGATATGGAGCCTACTAAAAAAAAGAAAAGAAAAAAAAAGAAAAGGGGGTGCAAATCTGGAGATGTAGGATCAATGATAGGGATAATCAATGGCCAACATTTGTTAGCTTATATGGTGCGCCAGGCAATGGTATATACATTAATTCATTCAATTCTTACAACAACCTAAGTCATAGGTATTGTTATTATTTGTGTTTCAAAGATACAAAAACATGGGGCACCTTGGTGGCTCAGTCATTTGAGCATCTGACTCTTGATTTTGGCTCAGGTCATGATCTCAGGGTCATAGGATTGAGCCTCACCCCAGGCTCTGAGTGAGTGTGGAGACTAAGATTAATCTGCTTTAAATTCTCTTTCTTTCTCCCTCTGCCTCTTCCTCTGCTCCTGCTCCCTCCCTCACTCAAAATGACAACACAGCAACAAAACCAAAAAAACCAAAAAACCAAAAACCAAACCAAACCAAACCAAAACAAAACACCAAAGGAAAAAAGAAAACAAAGAAAAAAACCACAAGTGAGGTTAAGTAACCTACAGCTAATTAGATTTAGGCGCTCTCCAGTGACTACAATGGATGGAAATTAAGGTCAGCAGAATCAAGACTCCACTGAGTCCCCTTTGGGAGCAGAGGGGATGCAAGCTTATTTTGGGTGAAAAGACCCACTGGAAGGGCGCCTGTGTGGCTCAGTTGGTTGAGCGTCTGACTTCGGCTTCGGTCATGATCTCAGGGTTCGTGAGTTGGAGACCTGATTAAGCTCACTTCTGTCATCTCAGAGCTAGCTTCGGATCTTCTCTCTCCCTCCCTCTCTGCTCTTCCTCCGCTCTCTCTCTCAAAAATGAATAAACATTAAAAAAAGAGAAAAAGAAAAGTCCTACGGGAAAGCCAGGTTTCCCTTCACCCTCAGATCATAGTGCTGCTCTGTGGGACCAAGGAGATGACGATGTGGGGCCACCAGAGTAGCTCGGAACCAGGACACTTTCCCTCAGCAGCACAGTAAGTAGGACATCGTGAAATCTCAGTGAAATGTGCTTATAGAAAAGGAAGAGCATATGGGGCGCCTGGGTGGCTTAGTCGGTTGAGCGTCCGACTTTCGCTTAGGTCATGATCTCGCAGTTCGTGGGTTCGAGCCCCGCGTCGGGCTCTGTGCTGACTGCCAGCTCAGAGCCTGGAGCCTGTTTCGGAGTCTGTGACTCCCTCTCTCTCTGACCCTCCCCTGCTCACGCTGTCTCTCTCTCTCTCTCTCTCCTAGAAATAAATAAAACATTAAAAAAAAAAAAAGAAAAGAAAAGGAAGAGCATGTGGTTGGTGCAGAGATGCGTCTGAACCACGTACTGCCATTCGCTAGCTGTGTGTCCTGCATACGTTACTTAACATTGCTGAGGTTTCACTTCTATACTTGCAAAGTGGAGATAATAATTGCCTCTTCATAAGGTTGTTGTGAGTATTAAAGGGAATGAGGAGGTAAATTGCTTAGCACCAGGCATGTAATAAAAGCTCATTAAGTGTCAGCTTATTTTTTTATTATTATTACCCAGCACCACCAGCTACTTTGTTATTACCCAACTATATTTTGTTAAACCTTATTAGCTAAATCACTACAATAAAAGGAAACTGAAAATTGAAAAAAAAGTCATTCTAGCTACAAAAGAAAATGCAAGAGCCAATCAAGACACATCGACTTCCATCTTCTCTTTGTCAAAGGAGCTTTCAGCACACGATCTATAGGTAATGAAAAGCTCATTATTCTTTTCTTCTCTGGTTTGCAACCCTTCCTTTCAGGAATTTGACAAAGGGGGAAAGTGCAAGTTGCCTTATCTTTAACAGTGCAATAATTGGTTGTCCAGGCGACATTTTGTATTTACTTTTCCCAAAGGGATAGATACTGGAGCCAGACAGACAGTCTGGGCCCCAGGGGCATCCACTGGCCTTCTTTGCAGGAATGTGTTTAACACACACTCAAAAAGAGGCACATACCCACACAATGTCCATATGTAAAACGTAGCTTCAGAAGAGGCAAGTGCCTCTGTGTAAGTGTAAAAGCTGAATAAAAAATAAACAAATCTCTGTAAAAGCACCTCAATTCTGTCACTATTGAAAGCCACCGATCACACCTTCAGGAGATAGCACATTATTGATCTCTGAAAACTGCTTTAGCAACCTCTTTCATAGCTGGCTGGGCTTTTGTTTTTTGTTTTTTTTTTCCCTTCAGTAGCAGAGACGCTTTTTTTTCTTTTTAAAGATGGCCACTTCCTCTCCTTTGGTGTTTGTGCTCCTTTATGCATCAACACAAGAGACAAAATATTTTAAATGTTTTGTGTGTATGCCTGAAAACCAGTCAGTGGCTGTTTTAGATTTACTTGCTTTCTGCAACCCCAAGATGCTTTTGTGGACATTGAGCACCACCCAGTGGCAATATGTGGCCAAAAACATAAAAAAACCTATTTGGAGATGAAGGAAAACATTATAAATAATTGATTAGTTTTCTTTGAAATGGACTGAAGAAACTGGTGATTCCAAAGTAGGCATATGAAGAGGTCATTGCAATCACCGCGACTGTAATTCTTACCTTTTCTTTTTCTTTGCTATTGTTCCTTTGGTTATTTCATGGTTATTGCTGCCATGTGTTAAAACAAAACAAAAACAAACACCCCCAAAAATCAAAACCTGAGTTTATGTGATATTTTGTAGTATCTCTTCACTCAGACTGTTAATAAATTTTAATTTTATTTTTTGAGAGAGAAGGAAAGTGTGAGTGGGGAGAGGGGAAGAGGGACAGAGGGAGAGAAAGAGAGAGAGAGAGACAGAGACAGAGAGAGTGAGAGACAGAGAGAGAGACAATCTTAAGCAGGCTCTATACCCAGTGCAGAGCTCAAGGTGGAGCTCAATCCCACAACCCTAGGATCATGACCTGATCCTAAGATTTGGCGCTCAACCGACTGAGCCATCCAGGTGTTATTGAAATAGACACTTCAGTAGTCTACAAACTGGATCAGTATCTGTGTAACCCAAGTCTGCATGTTCCCACCACCATTTTACGAGGGCCTTTACGAAGGGTAATATAACTGTAATGAGGAGGGAGCTTCCTTCCCTGGCTGTTGCTCTGGGGCCTGCTACATCATGTGTCTCTGTGGCTTCCTCCAGGACACTGCCTGTCCTATCAGGTAGAGTAGTCCTTCCTTATTTACAGGGCCAGTTACACACGGTCAGCTGTGATCCACAAACACATGATCCTTCTGCCGTACCATCGGAAGGTCAGTGGTAGCCTGATGCTAATGTCACAAAGCTTATATCCTTCACCTCACTTCATCTCATGATGTAGGCCTTTTGTGGTCTCACATCATCTCAAGAAGGGTGAGTACAGTACATTTAGATATTTTGAGAGAAAAAGAGAGAAACAATATTCATATAATTTTATTACAGCATACTATTCTATTTTATTATTATTTATTGTTAATTTCTTACTAGGCCTAATTTATAAGTTAAACTTTCTCATAGGTTATGTCTATGGAGGAAAAAACCATAATATATAGCGTCTTTCTATCCATGGTTTCAGACACCCACTATGGGTCTCGGAATGTACCCCTGCGGACAAGGAGGACTACCACAGCCTACATTTCAACTGTGACAGAGCTCTCGCGTTTGCTCATATCAGACCCAAAGTCACGTAGGTCTTTCAGACACGACTGGGTGCCAGTGTCGGGTGAGGTGCAAATGCCAGAAAGACGGAGCATGGTGCCTTCCTTCCACTCACATCAAATTTTGCCTCATTGGTTTTGGTCCTAGTGTTGTTGGGGACCAATGAATTGTTTTATTCATCTGGTCTAGTTTTATGTCATCTAAGAATGTAATAACCATTTCATTCACATCTCATGCTATTGGTGAACATGTTGAACAGGAGAGAGCAGAGTTCTGTCCAGGGCTCCTAGACAGCATTTTGTGGGATGGTTTCAGGAACTTAGGGGGCTGGTTCTTATGAAACTAAGAAAATAATCACAAGTACACAATTTTATTTATGTATTATTTATTTTTATTTAAAAAAATATTTATTTATTTACTTGCTTACTTATTTAGAGAGAAGGTGCAAGCAGGGGAGGGGCCGAGAGAGAAGGAGACAGAATCCCAAGCAGGCAGATTGTGTTGTCAGCACAGAGCTCAAGGTGGAGCTCGATCTCATCAAGGATGAGATCATGACCTGAGCCGAAATCAAGAGTCAATTGTTTAACTGACTGAGGTGACCAGGCACCCTTTGTTTTATTTTTTAAAATATTTTATTGTTTTAAAGTAATCTCCACATCCAATATGGGGCTTGAACTTACAGCCTGACATCAAGAGTCACATGCTGTAATGACTGAGTAAGCCAGGCACCCCTCAACTACACTGTTTTGAATCATCTTTCATATCTAGGTTTGTATTATTACCATGTATGATTTCGATGTATGATGATATTTCTGCAAAGTAGACTTTGAAGTCTATACTATTATCCTCAGTTTTTAAGACATCAAACAAAAGAATGAAAATATTAAGTGATGTGCCTGTGGTCACATCCAACTTGGAAGTGATTGAGTTGGATCTGCATATACACTTTGCAAGGTCTACACATTTTTGCTTTACCAAATTGCTTCATTGTTTTGTCTTCAGAAGGCATGGATCTCTAAAAGGTAATCCATGGTCAAAAGAAGCAGAGAAATAGAATTACAAGTCCATAAAGTTCAGTTCAAACAATTAGTATTGTTAGAACAATTAATTCATTATTAAATGAAGTTGGAATACATATTTGTAACTGTTCCTGGGAATAGGACAAAGTCACATTTTGATGAGAATGTCAGTCCTATGTTTTGTCAATATAATAAATGGAATAAGTACCAACTACTCATTAGTGAATTGAATGTTTTTAAGTTTATAAAAAATTATATGCCTGTCTTCCAGAATGAAGACTAGCAGGGACAGTGCATCCTTGTACCTCCCCTGACCCTACTGGGATGCTTTTAATGTTCTGCTCTTACTTGTGATGCTAAATGCAGGTTTCTGATTAGCTTTCATTAGAATGAAGAAGGGTTTTTTTTTCTATATCTAGCTTGCTGAAAAGATTTTTTTTAAAAAAATCAGTTTTTAATATGTCTAATAAAATGGTCATACATGCTTTTTCATTTTAAAATGCATCATATGTAGAAAAAAGCCTATAAAACATGTATACACGGTCCAAGAACAATATTAAAATTAATACCCTTACATGAACCCATTTGTCAGATAAAGAAAAGTTTTTTAGAAGCCCACTGAGACTTCCCTCCTTTCTTCCCAAAGGTAATTATTATCCTAACACTTGTATTAATGGTTTGCTCTTCTTTATGGTCTCACCATCTATGTGCATATCTTAAGAATACATAATTTAATTTTGCCTATACTTGAACTTGATAAATGGAATTATTGCATTCCATTATTCTGTGACTTTCTTTTCTGGGATTCAACATTTTGAGACTCATCCATGTCATTGCACGGTGGTGATAGTCCATTCATTGCCGAATAGCATTCCCCTGTATGCCTGTGCTACTGTGTATTCATTCATCCTGCTGTTGATGGTCATCTGGATTATTTCCAGTTTGGGGCTATTATTAACACTGGGCTACAAATATTTATATATGTACCTCTTGGAACACATATGTCTTTTTTTCCCCTGTGGCAGCCATAGAGGTAGTCTTTCCATAGTGCAAATTGGTTCGATTGATTTTCTTTAATCAGGGTCTTTTAAGACTTTAGCCCTTCTACAATTCCTATCAGTCTTCCTCCATTATTTGATTCTGAAAATTGATATTTTCTCACTGATATTCAAAGTTACTGTTCTCCCCTTACAACCAGATCGCTGGATGGTCTTTCCTGACTCAAATCTCTTCTTTCTTCCCTACAACCACAGATATATACATTGTATGTTCCTCTAACTCAGAACTTTCTATGTCACACAAACTTCTTGTGTTGTCACTGCCAGTTTACATAATTTGCATTGCCTCGTACAAGCTGAAAATGTGGGGCCTTTTCCTAAAAGCAGGAAAAATATATAAAGTTTTTCCTTTCTTCCACAGTCTCTCTCGTCAATCGTTATAGTGTTTTTATTTGCCACCTAATGTCATTGTAAGTGAAGAAAAATTAAAATTTTGAATCATCATGATTTTTATCTTTCATTTTATATCGTGTCATGCCAGGTTTTAAATATGTATAAGAGCATTTATCTTGTACGCTTAATCACTGAAATTATATAGGTTGTATTTTGTAGTTCATACGTGTATATGTATTTGGTTGTCTTCAGTACAAGGGAAACACTTCACAAAACCAACTCAGCTGTTTCTCTTTCGCTTTTTGACAGCGATTTTATCTTTATCTTTTCTGATTTTATCTTTCTTCCCACCATATCAAACTCTTGTCT
Organism: Hyaena hyaena; assembly: GCF_003009895.1. NCBI lineage: Eukaryota > Metazoa > Chordata > Mammalia > Carnivora > Hyaenidae > Hyaena > Hyaena hyaena. The sequence goes on along the minus strand of NW_024081452.1, from coordinate 247,237 downwards.
TCTATTTCTTGTGGAAATTAGTATGTTGGCTTTTCTCCTGCTTCTAATCTGTTGAGGGCTTGGAATGTAGATGTTACACTTGATAGAGTTTTGCATAAAGAAACAGTAAGTGGATACAGAAAAGAGCATGCAGTGCTTCACTGAGAAAGTGCATGAAGTGCAGTAGACAAAATGCATTGGCGGTTCAGTCACATTTTGGCTTATTTCCCAGTTTTTACCTACATTTAGAATATGTGATGTGTTACAGAGTTCTGAATTGCTGTTTTCAGCTCTACTCTCCATTCTTAGCGCCCTCCCCCCTGAAATGTGTCATTGTAGGCAGAATTTGTCACTCCCTCTGCTGTATGACAGGAAGGAGGCATCCTGGCTTGCCCTGCACATTCTGGTTGGAGCCCTTTTGGGATCAGTCCTGTGGGAAAGGCAGCCCACTTCTCTTTACTCCTGCTCCTGGTTCGGTTTCTTCTTCTGTGTCTTATGCATCAAAACTCTTGTGAGTTTTGAGACTAATTTGAGACAACATAGGGCTCGTTTAGGATTGTAGTGTGATGTTGTCTGGAACACCTCTCCCCTCCTGGCTGGCCCTGTGCCCCACGCCAGCCATTCTTTCCTTTCCCCCACCTCCTCTCACTGATCCATCCCATCCAGTAGCTCAGACCCTAAACCAGCTCCACCTGCTATACTCAAGGATGATCAGTCACCTGAGGGTGCCTGGGTGGCTCAGTCAATTAATCAACTCGATTTCTGCTCAGGTCATGATCACTGTTGTGAGATCAAGCCCTGAGATGGGCTCTAGCTGGACGTGGAGCCTATTTTTCTCTCTCTCCTCCTCTGCCTCTCTTCCCCACTCACGCTCTCTCTCTCTAAAATAAATATAAAAAGGGAAAAAAGTTGTAAAGGGTTATGCAAATGTTAATCATATCAATCTTCATGTAGGGCAGACGGTGAGTGAAGGGAGAGAAACAAGGTCACCAAGGACTTCTGGGAGAGCTGACATCTCTGGACAATATGAGTTTAGATTGCAGCGAGTGAGCCCAGGGTGGAATGAGAGATTGGGGAAAGGTTACCATGTAACTTGGTGTAATTTGAATTATTTATTTGTTACCTTGACATCTATTTTCTTTTCATTAGCCTGTGACAAGGAACACATTATTCTGCTTTACTATGTTTTTTTTTGTTTTGTTTTGTTTTGTTTTGTTTTGAGAGAAAGAGAGTTTGCATGCACATGCACCTGAGCAGGGGAGGGGTAGAAGGAGAGGGAGAGAGAGAATCCCAAGCAGGCTCTATGCCCAGCCTGGAGCCCAACACTGGGCTCCATCTCACCACCATGAGATCATGACCCGAGGCTTGCCCACTTAGATTGCCTTTTCACTGTAGGCAAAGTTACCTAACTTCTCTAAACTACAGTGCGCATGTGAAATGGGGATAATGGTAATACCTCCCTCCTAGGATTGAGATGATTAACCGAATAAAATATGTAGAACAGTGCCTGGCATAGAGTAGGCATTCAACAAATATTTACTCTTATTATGCTTTGCAGAATCTGAGATGTGAATTTATCTAAAGGGCGCAAAGAAGAACTCACACCCCTATCATAAGAGACAGATACATCGTTCCTATTGCCAAGCTCTGTTTTGGAATGAGCTGGCTCACACATTTAATAGACAAGTATATGCTTAGGAAAGGGAAATATCTACAGAGATGTTTATAAAGTTTCTGCTGATTTTATTTTTGATGTAATGATATCCTCTCCCCGTTTTTTGTCTGAGATTCTTTGGAGGTAGCGTGGAGAACCTAGAACTTCTGGCCCACAGTAGCTCTGATTATAATCCAACTGGTCTGGGGAAGGGGCCCAACAGGCATACTTTTATTATCCTTGAAATAAGCCAGGGTTGAGAATCATCAAGTTACATGGTCTATGCATTCAGATCATTATTAGCAAAACTAACATAACCTTTGTCTACCTCAGTCTTTTCATCTGTAACATGGAAACATTGGGTGAGATACTCTCTAATTTTTCAGTTCAAGCACCCTAAGTTTGGCTAGTAACCATTACTTTTCTATGCATGGTCATTTCAACAAACTTAACCTTTAGAAATTATATAACTAATTCAGCTCCATTGTAGAAAATTAGAAACAAAGATTGATGGAACAGGGGAAAAAGGCATTTGTTGACACTTTATGGCTTTCCACACTCTCTTTCACCCTTATTTATTACATTCTTTCATTTAAGGATAAAGGTACCACCTTGATTTTATTCCTCACCTTATTAGAATTTTCTCTCCTCATGCAGACTCTACTATGTGAGTTTCTAGCTAATGTACTGCAGGTAAAATTTCATTCTTCTGTGCTTTTTCTAATTGGGTGAGAAGGTTTACTCTGAATTTTAGAGGTGTTGAAATCTGTAATCAAATTGCTGTACATAAGGCAAGATTGGTGAAGCTTTGAGAAATCTAATTTAATTCTACCTTGTGAAAAAGGAGTATTGGATACTATTTCTAATGTCTTGAGGCCCCAGATACTTCAAGGGAATTTACAAATGTTTGTTCACATAACCCACTGGAGTGGAACTATGAACATTATCTCTTACAGTAATTTCTTTTTCTTTTTCTTCCATGATTGATCGCCATCTACTATTCTCATAAAGATACTTTTACCATAACCTGGCATTTTGGACTGCATTATTTCCTGGGCTATTATTCCTCTTGCTATTGCTTTTTAAAAAAAAAGATATATAGATCAATTTTGAAAACTGACGTTTAAAAGCCAGTTGGCTCTTTGATTAAAATGTCATATAGTAGTGCCATCTGTCATAGATGACATATCCACCCCCTCCTGTCCCCCTCTCCAATGCCTATGTAGGGACTTGCAAACATTATTTAGGTTGAAGTTAGGGCTCTGAACTAGAAATCATGTTATTTTACTTCACCGTTTAGAATAACTGAGATCTTATAGGTACTGTTGTAAAAGACATTCATTTGTATCTTTTAAGGAGACCGTCCATGTCCTTGACTCCTGTCATTCTATTAACATGTAGATTCAATGAGTATAGCCCATATTAGGAAGTGTTATGATGTGAAAATCACGCCTACTTAGCTAACAAACATCTATTGAGAGTCTGTAAGTATTAAATATGAGATGAAGATGCCTTTTATCTCTTCCTAATAGACAATAAAAAACCTGATATAAAAAATAAAATTATAGTTAACAATCCTAGGGAAATCTACCCCCAATTTTAAGAAATATATCACTTCTTTTCTCAGATGTTTTTCACAAGTCTATGCTATTTATATTTTTAAATTCAATATTTTTGAATTCATTAAATGAATTCAAATTCATTTGAATTCCAAGACACCTTGGGGCGCCTGGGTGGCTTAGTCGGTTAAGCGTCCGACTTTTGCTCAGGTCATGATCTCACGGTTCGTGGGTTCGAGCCCCGCGTCGGGCTCTGTGCTGACTGCCAGCTCAGAGCCTGGAGACTGTTTCAGAGTCTGTGACTCCCTCTCTCTCGGACCCTCCCCTGCTCACGCTGTCTCTCTCTCTCTCTCTCTCTCCCAGAAATAAATAAAACATTAAAAAAATTTTTTTGAATTCCAAGACACCACATTTTTCTGGCTCTCCTCCTAACTCACTAGCTACATTTTGAGTTTTCTTTTGCTGGTTTCTCCTATCTCCCCAATCTTCCAGTTTTGGAGTTTCCCATGGTAAAATCTGTGAGCTTCTTCTCTTCATTACCCACTCACCTTATTAATGATTTTATCCAGTTATGTATTTTCAAATACCAACCATATACCAACAACTCCTAAGTTTGTATCTCTACTCTGGACCTCTCTCCTGATCACCAGTCTGGTGTATCCACCTATTATCTCAGCTACCTGGAAGTCTAGTAGACATGTCCCAGATCAATCTCCTGACTTACTGCCTCCACTCCTCTACCCACCTGGTTCCTGTCATGGTTTTCTGTCTCAGTGAATGGAATTCCATCCTTCTAGTTGCTTAGCCAAAAATCCTGTTATCCTTCACCTCTTTCTTTCTCATATACTCTATATACTTTCTCAGCAAATCTCATTGCTCTATCTTAAAAATACATCCTTTTCTGACCACTTGTCACCACTAGTACCCTGGTCCTGGTCCATAAGACTATTATTTCTTGCTTAGATTATTGCAGTAGGCTACTAACTCATCTTGTCCCCATAAACTTTACTCTTAACTCAGCAATGATCTTTCTGTTAAATTATTAAGTCAGATTATGGTGCTTTTAAAAAGAAGTGTCCAATGATTTTACCATTATCTTGAGAGTGAAAGTTGAAGTCCTTGTAATATGGTCTTATATGACCTGACCCCCATGACCTCTATGGTCTCATCTCTTACTCTTCTGTTCTCACCTTCCCTGATGCTGACTTTTACTCCACTTCAACCACTCTGGTTTCCTTGCTGTTTCTGAGTCCATCAGGCATGATCCCTCCTCTGTGCATTCTTCCTATGTGTTCTTCTGCCTGGATTACTCTTCCTCAGACATCTACTTGGCTCTCTTTCTTCCATCTTCCAAATCTTTTCTCCAATGTTACACTCTCCTTCAGGCCTCTCTGACCACATGATTCAACATTTTAATGTAGTATCAGCTCTATGCTATGGCATTCTGTCCCACTTTCATGTTTTGGTTATATAATATGTATCACCTAACGTAGTTGTATTTTTCTCATTTAGTTTGTCCAGTATCCCTCTCCTCATATGTAAACTCTATGAGAGCAGAGATTTTTTTTCCCCTTGACGTATCCTTAGTACCTCAAACCATGCATAGCATATGGTAGGTTCCCAATAAATGTTTAGTTGAATGCATGAATAAATATGGCAAAGTAAGTGTTAATAATGGTCTACAAATAAAAATATTTAATTTTTTAGAAAAATTAAAAAATTTCCCAAGGTGTCATCTAGAATTGAGGAAGAGGGAAGAGAGAAAGCAAAAGTTTTCCAAGGGTCTCATCTTATTGGTAGAGGTCAGGAGTTAGGGAGTTAAACAACATTGGAACAGATGAAATGCATACCTTTTTACTGAATTGAAAAACAGTACCATAAAAGGTCAGTTCTTACAAAATTAACAAATGTATTTGATGCAATCTTGAATACAATCTCATAGGAATGGTGGTGGTTGGGGGAAGAATTGTAAAATTGAATAAGATGATTTAATTTTTAATGGAAAAATAAAGGCTCCAAAACCAAAAAGTGAATATATTTTTGGGGAAAAAAGATAGTAAGGGAGGCCTGCCCTAATAGATATTAAATGCTATTGACCTAGGAATACACAAATAGGTTCATGAGACAAGAATAGAGAACAGAATCTAAAAACATATCCCATTATATGTAAGAATTAATAAGTACAAAACTGGTAGATATATTACTTCAGTGAGAAAGAATGAATTATCTAATAAATGGTGTTGGTGTAAGTGGCTATTAATATAAGAAAGTAAATTTATACTCCCACTTTTATTCCCATTTGCAACCATAAAAAAATTCCAAGGGATTAGAAACTTTATATAAAAATATTAATTTTGTGGAAGAAAATCCAGACAACTGTGAAAAATCTAGGTGCTGGAGACATCTTACCCATGACTGGAAACCTAGAAACTTTTAAGTAAAAGATAGAATATTAGATTATATCAGTAGGGCAAAAAATACTATAAACTAAGTAAATATGTAAATGAAAGCCTTGGGATAATATTTGTAATACAGACAGCAGACAGAGGGTTAATGTTTATAATACTCAAAGACCTCTTAAAGCAAGTTGCCAAAAGACCTCAGTAGAAATATAATCACAGAGCATGAACAATTCACAGAAGAGAAAATTCACATGGGTAGCAAACATATGAAAAGATTCTCAAACTCACTAGTGACCCAGTGATGCAAATTAAAGCAACCCCAAGATATCATTTTACAACTCTCAGACAGATGGAAATAAAAAAGCCCAGTAACACCTATTGCTGGTGAGGATGCAGGGCAAAGATTTCTCACATTCTCTGCAGGTGCAAATATGCATTGTTACAGCCTTTTGGTAATATAACATTTATCAACAGTTTCAAAATTATAAATACATATATACCCTGACCCAGAAATTTCACTCCAGAAAATCCATCCCTTATAAACAAAATTACCACCACTTAAAATATCTTTGCCATCATACTTATTGTAACATGGCTTATTCGTAGAGAAAAATCTAGAACCAAAGTGAGTGCTATCATGCAGCATCCAGGTCACAGAATTTTATGTAGCCGTTACAAAGAATGAATTAGCTCTATCTATTCCAGTTGATTCGGAGGGATTCTCATGGGATAACATGAGTGAGAAAAGCAAGTTGCCAAAGAGTGCATAAAATAATACAGTTTTTAAAGAACCATTAAAAACTCCTGTGTGTGTATATGATTAATAGAATTCTTACATTCTTATATGAGAGAGAAGAAAATTATGGTAGACTAGGTTTAAAAAGGGGAGTAGGGGAAAGAGGGAAAACTAAACAAAGAAGAAAGTTAATATAAAATAAAAGTATGTTGGGGTGCCTGGGCGGCTCAATTGGTTGAGTCTCTGACTTCGGCTTAGGTCAAGATCTCACAGTTATGAGTTCGAGCCCTGCGTAAGCCTTGCTGCTGTGAGCGCAGAGCCTGCTTTGTATCCTCTGTCCCCCGCTCTCTCTGCCCCTCCTCCACTTGAGCGTGAGTGCGCTCTGTCTCAAAAATAAACATTTTTTAAAAAGACGTAAAATAAAAATATGTTGATATAGTCACATCTATGCATTATATTTCTATGTACTCATTTGTAAAAGTGAAACAGTGAAATCAAATGTGATGAAACAAGACAGCCTGTGTGGAATTATCCCTCCTGCGCTCTCCCCTCTCCTTCCACCCATCAGTTTTCTGTCTCTTTTCTTGTGATTTGCTACATAAGTAACGATTCTATTTCAAAGCTTGCTAGCTGCCAGGCCTGGAAGCGGAGGGGGTAGGTGTGACGTAAGGAGCGGGGCTGGGGAAACTGCCGCTGTGAATAAGGCACAGGCTGTACCGGTGTAGACTGGGGATATGAGCCGGCCTTCGTTACTGGTGCTATCATCTGGCCTGAATGGTGAGTAGAAATTAGCCTAAATTGTGCTTTAATTAAACGGGTGTCTCTTTTTCTGAATCTGTCTGAGAATTCCATCTGATCACACTACAGGGAACTTTCAATATGTACTCACATTTCATTCAGTGAGTCAATCCCCATTTCCTTAGCGCCTACTGTGTGCCAAACCCTGGGCTAGGCACTGTGGTTTGTATAAAGATAAATGATGGCTACTGCTGGTTCTCAGGAGGATTTTGGTTTGTGGTGAGAGACAAACATTTAACATTTAAGATGAAATGGTTATGTGCTAAAATAGAAGTATTAAAGTAGGTGGGAGGTAGAGGAGAAAGATCAGGGAATGCTTTCAGAAGTGATGGCTGAACCCACCTGGGTGCCTGAGGGAACAAAACAAGCAAGGCTTGGAATCACAATAGTACTCTACAGCTTTGGGATGTGGGGGTTGTCCAGTGTGTCTGGAAGCAGAGCATGTGGGCAGGAGAGGATTTCAGAAGTGTTTGAGATAAGGTCATGGGCAGCCTTGAATTCCATGCTAAGGATTTAGAACAAGGGCATAAACGAGCTGACGTGTGCATTTTAGGAAGCTCAGTCTAGGTCAGTGTTCTAGATGAATTGAAGAATAGAGGCTGAAGGCAGGGCAAGTCACATTGAAGTTATACAGCATTCTCTGTGACGGGAGGGGATAAGACCCTGGACTAGGGTTGGAGAAGTAGAAACGGAATAGGTAGGAAAAGATGGGTAAGTGATATTTTGAAATGACTTACAATAATTTGACACATTATTGAAGAAAGGAATTAAGAAAAGGACTGTGGACAGAGAGAGTTTTGGTCTCAATGAGTGGCAGGAGGCAGAAGCTACTAATGAGTGTGGGGAGGAAGAAGAGCAGGTTTGTGGAAGATAAGTTTTATGTGGGATGCTAGTGGGGCATTTATTCATTCATTCCTTCATTTATTCCATTCAACAGGTAATAATTAGGTGTCTAATTACTTTGCACCAGTCACTGTGTAAGGCACCAGGGATTTAGAATTGAGCAGCATAGACAAAAGTTCCTGCCCTCAGGAGCTTGCATGAGGAGATAGACAATAAACGAAATAAATAAGTAATAAAACATGTATTGCAGAAGGGGTAAGTGCTATGAAGATGAATAGGGACAAAAAGGGAAGAGGGAATACCGGGTTAGCTTGTGTTGCAGCTTTATTTTACTTATTTAAAATTTTTTTAACGTTTTTATTCATTTTTTGAGGCAGAGAGAGAGAAGAGTGTGAGCAGGGAAAGGGCAGAGAGAGATGGAGACACAGAATCTGAACCAGGCTCCTGGCTCTGAGCTGTCGGCACAGAGCCTGATGGGGCTCAGGCTCACAGACAATAAGATCATGATCTGAGCCGAAGTCAGACGCTTAACCAACTGAGCTGCCCAGGTGCTCTGTATGTTGCATCTTTAAAGAATATGGTCGCGGGGCGCCTGGGTGGCTTAGTCGGTTAAGCGTCCGACTTTTGCTTAGGTCATGATCTCGCGGTTCGTGGCTTCGAGCCCCGTGTCGGGCTCTGTGCTGACTGCCAGCTCGGAGCCTGGAGCCTGTTTCAGTCTGTGACTCCCTCTCTCTCTGACCCTCCCCTGCTCATGCTGTCTCTCTCTCCTAGAAATAAATAAAACATTAAAAAAAAAGAATATGGTCGGAAAGATCTCGTTGACATTAGATAAAGATATGAAGGAATCGGGAACAAGGCGTGCATGTGTGGGGAAACCGCATTCAAGACAGAGGAGACAGTAGATGCAATGGCCTAGAGATGGGAGTGTGGCTGGCATACTCACATGACAACGAGATTAGGCTGGGTCATTCTAATGACTTTATTTATTTATTTATTTATTTATTTATTTTTTAAATATTTTATTTATTTCTAGGAGAGAGAGAGACAGCATGAGCAGGGGAGGGTCAGAGAGAGAGGGAGTGACAGACTCTGAAACAGGCTCCAGGCTCTGAGCTGGCAGTCAGCACAGAGCCCGACGCGGGGCTCAAACCCACAAACCGCGAGGTCATGACCTGAGCGAAAGTCGGACGCTTAACCGACTAAGCCACCTGGGCGCCCCTGGGTCATTCTAATGACTTTAAAAGTAAACAGGTAAATGCACTGGTAAATAAAGATATCAAACACACTGATGGAAAAAAGTGTGTGGTGTTCAAGAGGGAAATTTGAGCTGGGGATACAGATTCAGGATAAACTCCATAGACATGATAGCTGAAGCCAAGAGAATAGAAAGAGAAGAAAAGAAAGGTGAGTGATGGACAGACTTTATCAGAGATCCCAACTACGATGTGTATGGTGCAGTAGAGGAGCCGGTGAAGGCCTCTGCAAGGGGCCAGGACATTTGCTTCATATGAAATTCCACAAACAGGACAGATTTAAGTTGCCTTACTTAATGAATTTATAAGCTATGATTATTCAAAATCATCATATATCCAAAATTACCTTGGAAAATGGCTTACAGATAGGATCTTGTCTGATTGGAGTAAGCTTTGCCAGAATGCTAAGTCCAGCATTAGCAAAGATGCCAACCCCTGCAATTTCTTTGAATTCCCCGTGTTTTCTTTTTGTGCCTCATATGGTTAGCTTTGAAAAGAGGAGAAATAAGTTATTCTGAGCGGTTCCTAGGGAAGTGCAGATGGTTTTGTATGGTTGCTGGGTGGCAAGCTCTGTGACACAAATTTATACTATAAATCAAGTTTGGTGAAAGCGTAGAGAATCTCCACCTCTTTACAGGAGCTCTATTGAACCAACTCGTTTTTCTTCTTTCTTACCCACTCAACTATAGCAAAGCACCTGGGTGAACTTTTATGGATCACGATCAATAATCACTCACTTGCTCTTGGAAACAACATATCATTTCTTCTGTTTGTTCCTGGGTGCTTTTCATGTGCTATAAACTCAGCTGACATATGGTTCCATTGATTAACAGTGTTGAAGCTTAGTGCCGGGGGGCACATACAGAAAATATCACTAGGGGTCAGGTCTAATATACTGCATGGGTTTATTTGTAGCACAAATCAACTGTTTTTGGTTTGTCTTTATGGGCCTAGAGCAGCAATTAAATGTGAATTACAGCCATACAACCCAGGGTCTTCTAGTACCCTCATTGCTATTTCTTTTGTTAAGAAGAAGGTGCTCTGGGGCGCCTGGGTGGCTCAGTGGGTTAAGTGTCCGACTTCGGCTCAGGTCATGATCTCATGGTTCATGGGTTCGAGCCCCATGTTGGGCTCTGTGCTGACAGCTCAGAGCCTGGAACCCGTTTCAGATTCTGTGTCTTCCTCTCTCTCGGACCCTCCCCTGCTCACGCTGTCTTTCTCTCTCAGAAATAAATAAAACATTAAAAAAAAATAAAAAAGAAGAAGAAGGTGCTGGTTACAAATGGCATTGGCAAAACCCTCCCTTGGTCCAAATCCTGAATTAAGTATTTACAAAGCTGTACCATCACAGGTAAGTTATCTTAACTCCTTAACCTCCATTTTTCTCATTTGTCTTCAAGGATTGTTTGAGATCTTCCAAGATTAATTGAGATAAGGCATTTAGGGCTCATAATACAGTGTAGGGAACTATGAAAAGTTTGGAAGAGGTTATACTTGCTATAATCAATTCACACCCACCATAAAGAAAGTCTCACAGAGTTGCTTTTCTGTCAACCTCATTACTGGATTCTGAATGAAGGGGTTATAATTATTCATCCCTTGTTAGGTGTCCTGAGGGATGAGTTCACCTATATGTAATGTGGGACCATAGAGCTCCCAAGTTGAACAAATCAGGCCTTCTCTTTCTTCTCTAACTCTGAAAGATGTTCTCTCATGAAAAATGTTCACTGGGTTGTTTGTTTTTATAATATAGTGAACTCGAGCCTGTGATCACGTACAGCCCAGGTCACTACCTAAGTGACAGGAAGTTATAGTGTTTTTACTGTAGAAAAGCCAGTGTATGATTTTCAACAGCTTCCTCTTGTAAATAAATGTCAGTATCAGTTTCTAATAGTCATGAAATTAATCTTAGTCTGTTCTCTCCCAGCATATAATAAGCTATTAAATGATATCTAATCATTAGATGATGGAAAGAGAAATCTATTTTTCACTTTTGTTAAGTATATACTCTAATATATTCCCTTTATTCTTTCCTCAGTGACTTTTTCTCATCCAGCACACAAATAAAATCATCACTGTTATAACATAAAGATTGGAGCCTGTTCAACTTGAGAATGTCAATTGCTTTTTTTTTTTTAATGTTTATTTATTTTTGAGAGAGAGAGAGACAGAGAGTACTAGCAGGGGAGGGGCAGAGAGAGAGGGAGATGCAGAATTCAAAGCGGGTTCTAGGCTCTGAGCTGTCAGCACAGATCACAACATGGGGCTCAAACCCACTAATCTGAGCCGGAGTCGGACACTTAACTGACTAAGTCACCCAGGTGCCCCTAGAATGTCAACTGTTTTTATTCCACCAAGCTTCTAGTTTTCAAAAAAAAAAAAAAAAAAAAAATCCAAATGGCTAGCTTGTAGTCAGAAACTGCCCATATGACCTGCCTATCAGATATCTGGATTTTAAAGAGAGTGTTTCTTTCTTTTTATTTTTTAAGCTTATTTATTTGTTTTGAGAGAGAGAGAGCAAGAGCAAGAGAGAGAGCACATACATGAGCAGGGGAGGGGCAAAGAGAGAGAATCCCAAGCAGGCTCTTAGCTGTCAGTGAGGAGCCGGTAGTGTGGCTGGAAACCACAAACTGTGAGAACATGACCTGCGCTGAAACCAACCGACTGAGTGACCCAGGAGCCCCTAAAGGAAGTGTTTCTTACTTTAGTTCATTTTGGCATTACATGAGCAGGGTTTCGGAAACCCTGGTGGAAATACATTCTTCAGAGAACCGGAGGTCCAGTGTCTCAATCAACATTTCACTGAGCATATTAAAGCTCCCCCTAAATGCATCAAGAATAAAAATGGCAGGAAAAAAAAAACCTTGAGAAGTAATAATATTGTCTGAAGACTTAACTGCAAATGTTACAAGGATTCTCCATAGTATATTTACTTGTGGTGAGGCTTCACTTATATTGTCAGTTTTTGCCTCCTCAATATCTGATGAGAAAATTAATTCAGAATAACTTTTGGTATGAGGTGGATTTTAGCCTGGAGAAATTAATAAGAAAACCTATCCAAATGTCCTAAAGTTAAGCAAGAATAATTGCCAAGCAGGCAAAATTTAAAAATACCGTATTATGTGATAGGAATCAGAAAAAAAAAATAGATGCCATGGGGCGCCTGAGTGGCTCAGTTGGTTAAATGTTGGGCTCTTGATGTTGGCTCAGGTTATGGTCTCAGGGTTGTGAGATTGAACTCTGAGTCAGGCTCCATTCTGGGCATGGAGTCCCTTAGGTGCTTCCATCCATGATGGGCGTGGAACCTGCTTAAGATTTCTCTTTCCCTTGCCCTCTGCTCCTCTGACTCTGAACGCACTCTCTCTGTCTCTCAAAAAAAAAAACCCCCAAAGGGGCGCCTGGGTGGCTTAGTCGGTTAAGCGTCCGACTTTCACTTAGGTCATGATCTTGCGGTTCGTGGGTTCGAGCCCCGCGTCGGGCTCTGTGCTGACTGCCAGCTCAGAGCCTGGAGCCTGTTTCGGTCTGTGACTCCCTCTCTCTCTGACCCTCCCCTGCTCATGCTGTCTCTCTCTCCTAGAAATAAATAAAACATTTAAAAAAAAACCCCAAAAAACGGAAAAAAAGAAAAAAATAGATGCCATGATACTGTAATTGTAATAACATTAAAACAGAATGACTTTTATCAGTGTCAAATGAATGGTTTATTTTGGATGTGCTACAACTTAGTGTTACCATACAACTTAGTGTTACCATTAACCCTTGGTCCAATTTTGGAATCTCTAACCAGTACAAAAACTAGATATTTGGGCTTTGATCCAAGATTAACCCACATAGCTGTCCTGTTTCTGTTCAGATGGATTGAAATTGGGATGATTTTGTGTGTGTGTGGCTATAGTATGCCATATGCCACCTGCTTGCTGGATTAAAAAAAAAGACAAAGAAAAACTTGTTTTGCTTGAAAGCTTTCATTGTTTCACTAGGCTACAAATAACTTTCCAAGTAAAAGATCCTGGACTTTGATGTGTATATTTCAGACATTTGGAATACATTGCAGAGATAGGACAGCTGGAAATTAGTCAAACCCAGCTGGTGAAAACGATTGCACTCCCAAACTCCTCTTTATGGGACAATCTCTTCAATCTCTGAATTGATTTCCAGACTGCAATCCCATAATCCCAATGTGTAGGGAACATAAAAGATCTGCCACTGACCAATTTGAAGAGGGGATTATAGGAGTTGAAGTCAAAAACTAAGCAGAGTGGTAGACAATTATTTGAAATTTCATGGGGTGTCAGCTTTTACTGAAGAGCAAACCACTTCAAAACTTAAACTTGTTTATTTATTTATTAAAAAAAATTTTAATGTCTTTATTTTATTTTGAGAGACAGAGAGCGAGCAGGAGAGGGACAGAGAGAGAGGGAGACACTGAATCTGAAGCAGGCTCCAGGCTCTGAGCTGTCAGCACAGAGCCCGGTGCAGGGCTCGAACCCACGGACTATGAGATCATGACCTGAGCCGAAGTCAGACACTTAACCGACTGAGCCACCCAGACACCCCTAAAACTTAAACTTGTTTAAAACAAGAGCCATTTATTTAGCTCTCACTTTACCGCATCCACAGTTTGGAATGTGCTGGGTGATTCTTCTGGCTTAGGCAAGCTCCTATTTACCTGTAGTCAGATGTTGGTCAGCTCTGCTACTGAGGATGGGGTAGCTTTTGGCTTGGCTGGTGGGGCTCACTGAACCACATACCTTTAGTCATTCGATAGGCTTGTTGGGGCTGCTTCACGTGGTGGTGGTGGTGGTGGTGGCGGTGGTGGTGAGTAGTGGTGGTGGCAAGAGAGGCAGCTCAATACACAGTGCTTTTCAAGCCTTTGCTTGCATCATGCTTGCTAGCATCTCACTGGTCAAAATACGTCCCACGCCAATCTCAGAGTCAAGTTTGAGGGCCCTCAAACTTACATGATAAAGGGGTTATGAATACAGGAGGAGGAAGCATGTATGGCCATTTTTCCAACCTGCTGCATAGGGTTTCTAAGTAAGATCACCCATCGAATTAAGTAAGGAAACCTTTTTTTAAATTTTTATTTTTTAATTTAATGTTTATTTATTTTGATATTTTGAGAGAGAGAGAGACAGAGCACAAGGAGGGGAGGGGCAGAGAGAGAAGGAGACACAGATCTGATGCAGGCTTCAGGCTCTGAGCTGTCAGCACCCAGCCTGACTCGGGGCTTGAGCTCCCTAGCCATGAGCTCATGACCTGAGCCAAAGTTGGTCACTCAACCCACAGTCACCCAGGTGCCCCTAAGTAGGGAATCCTAGTTGTGTAATTTGGGACAATCCAAAAGCTGTCATTTGTTGATTTTTTTAGTTTTTAATTAATTGTTTTGAGAGAGAGAGGGAAAAAGTGAGGGAAGGGCAGAGAGAGAGAATCCTAGGGAGAGAGAGAGAGAGGGAGGAGGAGAGAGAGAGAGGGAGGGGGAGAGAGAGAGAGGGAGGGAGGGAGGGAGAGAGAGGTGGGCTCAACCGAAGCAAGACTTGAGTTCACCCGATGTGGGAGTTGAATTCATGAACCATGAGATCATGACCTGAGCTGAAGTCAGATACTTAACAATTGAGCCACCCAGGCACCCCTAAAAGCTGTCATGTAACGAAACATTTTGGAGATGGGTCAAAGACAGGCTTAATGTTGGATTGTAGGTTGTTCTATTTTTTTATTTTTTAAATGTTTATTTATTTTTGAGAGAGAAAGACAGAGTGTGAGAGTGGGATAGGCATAATGTGGGGCTTGAACTCACGAGCCAAAGTTGGACGCTTCACCGACTGCACCACCCAGGTGCCCCTAGGTAGTTTTATTTTTAACTTTTGGAGGAACCTCCAGACAGTATGTTAACTATACTGGAATTAAAATTTAAGAAAATGATAATTTTAACGCAAATAATAGATATGTTTATCAAAGGTTAATGCTTTGTCTAAAACCTTTTGGGAATACTGCTCGGATTATCAGACTTCATGGAATTCAGTTAGGAGTTTGGAGCTCTCTCTGCCTGGAGTCACAGTATTGTAGTCTGTGTTAGAAAGTGCGGAGAACTTTTTTTTTAAATGTTTTATTTATTTTTGAGAGAGAGATAGAGACAGTGTGAGCAGGGGAGGGTCAGAGAGAGAGGGAGTCACAGAATCCGAAGACAGGCTCCAGGCTCTGAGCCAGCGGTCAGCACAGAGCCCGACACAGGGCTCGAACCCACAAACCATGAGATCATGACCTGAGCCGAAGCCGGACGCTTAACCAACTGAGCCACCCAGGTGCCCTGAAAGTGCTGAGAATCTTTGCTTATGTTCTAGAATGGTTATTTAGTGCAATCTATCCTATCCTTTTGTGTCTAGAGTTTTAGTAAAAGTATGTATTTATACCTTATAGGTAATACCTTATATTACCTTGTGTATATAATTATAGCATGGGTGACTTTTAGGGCAGTGGTAGTTGTAAGGACGAGTTAGAGAAAAATGTTGTAATTTGAAAGGGTTGAAAATGATTCACAGAGCCAAAAGAGGCAATTTTTCCTCACTGCCTCATGTTAGGGTGAGGCCAGAGGTTAGCTTTTTTTTGGGGGGGGGGGAGAAAGAGGTAGAAGTTGCTCTTAGGTGATGGATTCATCTGAAAACAAAACAAAACAAAACAGAACAAAACAAAACAAAACAATCACTCCCCTACCCTCATCTTACCCTAGTCCACTCTACCCACACTTTGGTCTACTATTTCAGAAAGTTCAAGAGGTCTACATTTATTTAGTCTTAAGAAATTAATTTTTTTCTTATCTAACTAATTAGAACCAACACATGTAAACTAAGGTTAAATTGTTTTCCCACTTAGTATTTCAGGTGAGAACTTTCTATATTAAAACTTCCCTAGGTGACATTCTTTGACTACTGCTCAGTGATCCTTTCTACCTCTTTTAAGGAATTTGTCAATTTCCAGACCCCTTTTAGGTTTCTTTCTTGATATCAGAGATTTTTTGCTCCAGAATTGGTTTGAGATGTCAAGTATGAACAAAATGCCAGGTACAGCACAGCCTCTGTAATTAACAATAGTTGGGAAGATTGATTTGAAGTAGTGAAAGTTTTGAACTCAAGCCACTTTGAAGAGAAAAATATTTACTGCATTATGTTTCCACAGTGTTGAGCCCTTTGGATATTTAAAAAATTTTCTTTAATGTTTATTTATTTTTGAGAGAGAGACACACACAGAATGCAAGTGGAGGAGGGGCAGAGAGAGAGGGAGACACAGAATTTGACGCAGGCTTCAGGATCCGAGCTGTCAGCACAGAGCCCGACGTGGGGCTCGAACTCATGAACCACGAGATCATGACCTTAGCTGAAGTCAGGCACTTAACTGACTGAGCCACCCAGGTGCCCTGGATTGGTGTCTTTATAAGAAGATAAAAGACACCTGAGAACACAGAGGAACGAGGCCATTGAAAACACAGTGAGAAGGTGGCCATCTATGAGCCAGGGAGTGATATCTCAACAGAAACCAAATTTTCCTACATCTTGATCTTGGACTTCCAGCCTCCAGAATCGTGAGAAAACATATTTCCATTTTTGAAGCTACCCAGCCTGTGGTACGTTGTTATGGCAGCTCTAGCAAACTAACACACAGGGAGCAACCCTCAAAATGAACGAAATTTGGGCACTCAGAGATCTTGGGCCCTATGTGCTGTGACTTACAGCTGCTTAACTTGCCTTGTCTTCCACACCAGGCATGGGGAGGACATAGGCTTGCAGCTTCCTATTCGAGTTACTGTAAAGAGTGTGAGGCCCCAGATCCTGACTTTGTTATTATCAGGTACATACAGCTTCCAAGTGTCTGGGGATAATTTTTCGACAATAAAATTTCGACAATTGTAAATTTTGGTCATGGCTGGGAAGTTCATGAGAGAATTTCCCTGAGGAAATCCATACTTTTGTGTGGATGAGAGTAGTTACATTTCTTAAAACGGAGTATTGATTTGCAGGCTCTAACTGAGGTTGGTGAGTGATTGATCTCTTGACAATAGCAGGGATGGACATATCTGTTTGCATAGTAAGTAGATTGTGTTTCGGTTGATGGGCATTATTTGATGCTATGCCAACAAGCTCTTTCTCATGAACAAATTGGTGTTGCAGTTTGTATTTGTATAATAGCTGGTTTCCAGGCAGAATCAATATGGTTTTGAAAAGTGATCCTCACCTGTGTTTTCTAGAACTCTTCCGGGTTTTCTATTCCCTTTAAAATCAATTTGTGTGATTCTATGGTTAAAATTGGTCTGCCTGCGACATCTGGGTGGCTCAGTTGGCTAAGTGTCTGACTCTTAGTTTCGGCTCAGGTCATGATCTCACAGTTTGTGGGTTCCAGCCCCACATAGGGCTCTGCCCTGACAGTGGGGTTCCTGCTTGAGATCCTCTCTCTCCCCCTCTCTCTGCGCCACCCCCACTTGCATTCTCTTTCTCTCTCTCAAAATAAAAAAAAACATGGTCTGCTAGAAGCTATTTATTTTGTGCCACAGGATGCATGATAATAATATAACCTGCTTCCCTCACTCCCCCTTTTAAAACTGCCACCTATTTTTAATCTCTTTGCCATAAAAAATCTATTAATTCAAGCAGAACCTGTTAAGATGTCTTGTTTTCCAGGTTTTACAAATATTTACTTTAGTAGGATTGTAAATATAGTTTCAAATCAGTTCTAATTGTTTTACGCAGAACAGAAGCAATTTGGCCTTGCTTGGTATGACTGTGAATCCAGAACTGGTGCTCTCTGTGAATCATACCCACGTGCTAGCTCTTGCGGGGATTTTCATGGATTTTTCAGATGTCCCTCCCCCTCCCTGGCCAAGAGCCTTCAACATTTCCTTGAAGCTGGTTTTGTGTTCCCTGGCTACCCTCTTCCAATGTCTGCTCTCTGGTCTATGCCATGCGGTGTCTTTCAGTGTGGTTTGGCTCTTGTCTCTAGCAGTCTTCTGGGGCAGGTCCCTCACAGCTCTCCAAGCCTGACACTCTTCTGCTTGTCCCACTATGGGTGCAAGTGTTGCTTTCTCTCTTTGCTCCTCTAGTTAAAAGCCACTCCAGCCAGCCTCTCACCTTAAGCTTTTCCCGGTAATAACAGGCACCAGAATGTGCAGTCTCCAACCCCACAGGACACGAGTTAAACTCTCTCCCGTGGCTACACAGCTCCCTGCTCAGTGATGTTCTCCTGGGGCTCCCATCCTCATGTGTCCATCCTTCCTCCTCCCAGAAAACACCTCTGTTCTTTCTGAGCAGTTTCTGAAATGCCTGTCCTTAGGCTAGTGGCAGTGCGTGGGACTCTTCTAAAGGGGTTGGAGTAGAAATGCAGAACACTCAGGATTTTGTTCAAGTATTCACCAACAAGCTAAAATATCATTTATTAGCTTTCTTTCCTATACCTGGAGCTTTCTTTCCTATACCTATCACCTGGAGATGGGTGATATGCTAAGGATTGTGGTTTTCTTTTCTGGGGGGATGCTTCTTAGCCAGTCCTGTGGGGGTATTTGGCACCTCTCTTTAGAATGTAGGGATACCTGGGGATCCCTAGGGTGTAGGCATCTATATCCCTGGGTATACCTAGGGATACTGATACCTACTCATTTCAGCTGAGATTAGGAAATGTCCCATTTAACATCCTATTTTTTAAATAATTTTTTGAATTTTTATTTTTGAGAGAGAGGCAGACAGACAGGCAGAATGTGAGCAGGGGAGGGGCAGAAAGAGAGGACGATGCAGAATCTGAAACAGGCTCCAGGCTCTGAGCTGTTAGCACAAAGGCCGATGCGGGGCTCGAACCCAGGAGCCATGAGATCATGACCTGAGCCAAAGTGGGATGCTTAACCAACTGAGCTTCCCAGGTGCCCCTGAACAAGAAACTTTTATACTTACATTTACTTGCATAGGTAGCACACTGTTACTTATACTGTTACTTATAATCAAATGAGAATAGCATAACAGGAAAGTATATTTTAGAATAGTGAGCATTGAGATGCATGTTACTAGGGACATTCAAAGATAGATAGTAAAAACACCATATGCTGTCTTAGGCACATATTTTATTGAGAGCTCTTTCTAGGGCATGCATACGAAGTGCCAAACTGCAGGGAACATATTAGACAGTACAACTTAGGAAAGCGTTCACATCAATAGTGCAACATTCAATTCTTGGGTTTATTAAGTGTCACATCTAAGAATAATGTGATTGTTCGTATAGGTAGCTTAGGAGGAACTTAACGGAGGACCATGGGGGAAAAGAAGGGGAAAAATAGTTGGGGAGAGGGAGGGAGGCAAACCATGAGAGAATCCTGAATGCCGAGAACAAACTGAGGGCTGATGGGGGTGGGGGAGGGGAAGGGGAGTGATGGGCATGGAGGAGGGCACTTGTTGGGATGAGCACTTGGTGTTATATGGAAACTAACTTGACAATAAATTATTAAAAAAAGAATAATGTGATTGTTAACTGGGTTTACAATTAAATAGAAATGAATGATGAAATGCACCAAAATTTTGTAAACAATTATAAAATTTTGATAGAACTGTAGTAGAGTATTCTTTTAAAATGAATTTTTATTATTTATTTATTTATTTTGAGAGAAAGAGGGAGAGAGAGAGAGGGAGAGAGAGGGAAGGAGGGAGGGAGGCAAGGGGAGAAGAAGAGGGAGAGAGAGAATCTTAAGCAGGCTCCATGTGAGAGTCAAGAGTCAGACACCTGGGACACCTAAGTGGCTCAGTCGGCTAAATGTTCAACTCTTGGTTTTGGCTCAGCTCGTGATCTTGTGGTTTTGTGATTCGAGCCCCTCATCTGGAGCCTTCTTGCGATTCTCTCTCTCTCCCTCTCTCTGACCCTCCCCTACTCGCGCTGTCTCTCTCAAAATAAATAAATAAACCTAAAAAATCACAAGAGTCAGACACTTAACTGAATGAACCACCCAGGTGCCCCCAAAATAACTTTTTATTTTAGAACAGTTTTAGATTCACAAAAGAGTTGCAAAGATGCTAGCCAGCTCCTGTATACTCTGTACCTAATTTTTTATAGTTAACATTTCATATTCCACATGATACATTTGTCACAACTAACGTATATATAATGTGTATGACGCTAACAATAGATTATTGTTAACTAAGGTCAATATTTCAGTGGTTTTTAACCCAATGTTCTTTTTTCTGTCCCTGGATCCTGTCCAGATATCACATTACATTTCGTCATCATGTCTCTTTAGGCTCCTCTACCGTGACGGCTTCTCAGACTTTGTTTTTGGTGACCTTGACAGGTTTGAGGATTATTGTTCATGTATTTTTTAGAATGTTGCTCAATTTGGATTTCTCCTGGTTAGACAGGAGATACAAGTTTTAAGGAGGATAGCCACAGAAGTAAAGTGCCATTCTTATCACATCATATTAAGGGTATATGACTTATCATCCTGACTTATCATTGTTGATATTAACCTTGATCGCTTGGCTGAAGTAGTATTTGCCAGGTACAGTTTGGTACAGTTATTCTTTGTCCCCCTTCCCATACTATACTCTTTGGGGTGGGGTCACTATGCACAGTCCACACTTAACTGTTGGGGAGTTACTCACCTTGAGGGGGCACCATCCACATAGATTATTTGGAATTCTGTATGGTAGTTTACCTATTCTCTGTCATTTTTAATTTATTCTATAATTTATATCATATGGACTTATGGATACCTATTTTATATTTTGGGCTACAATCCAATACTACATTATTTTTTTCCTAAAATTGTTCCAGCTTGGCAATTGGGAGCTCTGTCAGTGGGCTACTGTGTCTCTTTGCTGCACCCCTATCATTGTATTTTCTGAGGACACCCTTGGTTTCTGGAACTACAAAATGCTTTCAGTCCATCTTGTATATTTCCTGCCCCAACTGTAGAATAATTTTTCTAAGGAATGCCAGCTCTTTTCATTAGAGAATGATCTTGAAAACAAAGATGTGGGCACTGAATATACTCATTGTCCTGAGGGCTAGTTTTGTTTTTTAAATTTGGAATTTCCATGGTATCAGGAAAGAAGTAAATAGTTGTACATGTGGATCTGTATGAGTGGATTAGAAATCAATGATGAAATTTCCAGCAACTCTGGCACCTGGAGGCCACAGTCTGAGAGAGGTTTTAGACTATAGGCTGAGGACCTTCCAGGCAATTAGGATAGACTTTCCAAGTTGGGGGTGAAGAGTTTTGTTTTGAGAAGTAGGAAATATTCCAACATTTAAGAGTTCAATTTCCTGAGGCTGGGAGGGCACAGAGGTGGCTGTTTCCATGGATATTGGATCCCCGTGTCTTACTTGTGTGTAGCACTTAACAGGTGGCAGGACCTTGCATGGGTGCCTGCGTGGGTACCCTACTAAGTGCAGGGGCTTTGGGTGCCTCAGAAGTCCCCACAACAGAGTTGGAACCAAGAAAATACAGTGACAGCGAAACATGACACCTTCAATGGTGCATATCATTTGGGAAAGGAGAATGGCCTGAAAATAAGGGCTTGCTCTCATGTTTTTCTGGAGTGCACAAGCTGAGTTCATTTATACTTCTTTGTGTGTTTATTCCAAACAGCAATATTTATTTCTTTTTAAAAAGTAAAAAACAGTAAGCTTAAATTATAGGGATTGTGTCTATATACTTTCTTTCAGTTTCACGAGTTTCCTGTTTTCTATGAGTCTTTTTTGGGAAACATATCTAAAAGACATCTAAGCCAGAGAGGAACATGATTGCTAGAGCTTTCCCATGTTAACCCAACTGGAACAAGATCAGGACTTTGGGGTAACAAGAGAAATTAAAACTAAGTAGAGTCATGATCTGCTTACTATTGCAGCATAAGAAATTACCCCCAAACATACTGGTTCAAAGCAGCCATTTTGTTTGCTTACAGTTTTTGGGCAAATACTTCAGGAAGGGTTTGGGTAGGCAGTTTTTGCTTGGAGTGTCTCACACAT
This sequence comes from Hyaena hyaena, assembly GCF_003009895.1. Taxonomy (NCBI): domain Eukaryota; kingdom Metazoa; phylum Chordata; class Mammalia; order Carnivora; family Hyaenidae; genus Hyaena; species Hyaena hyaena. Next base: position 225,023 of record NW_024081452.1, on the reverse strand, counting down.
TTGCTTTTAGATGTCAGTTAGGACTGCAGTCGTCTGAAGATTCAAGTCAACTGGAGACAAATGGCTCACTCTCAGGACAGTCAATGCTGGCTGTCAGCAGGGAGCTCATCTGGGGCTGACAGCTGGAGCACAGGCACCTGAACTCTCCAGCACGGTGATCTTAGAGATGTATTACGTGTGATTGCTAGCTCCTTCCAGAGTGAGCATCCCAAAAAGACCAGGTAGAAAATTGGTGGTCTTTTTTGACTTCGCAGAGGAAGTCAGAGTGCAATTTATTCCTACTCTATTGATCTAGGCAGTCACAAACACATCTGTATTCAAAGAAAGAGGACATATACCCCACCTTGATGTTGGAGTAGTATAATTTGGGGACTAAGTTTTTAAATTGCCATAAGCAATAAGTGTTTTCAAGTTTATTATTATTCTTATTACTTATTATTATTTTCTGATTTAGTAGGTTTGTGGTGAGAATTTTTTTCTTTTCAAATTTTTATTTAAATTCTAGTTAGCTACCATACAGTACAGTATTAGTTTCAGGAGTAGAATTCAGTGATTCATCACATACATACAACACACAGTGCTCAACAAGTGCCCTCCTTAATACCCATCATCCATCTTGCCCATCCTTCACCCTACTCCCTCCGTCAACCCTCAGTTTGTTCTCTATCTTTAAGAGTCTCTTATGGTTCGCTTCCCTCTCTCTCTTTTCTCCCCCTCCCGTATGTTCATCTGTTTTGTTTCTTAAATTCCACGTATGAGTGAAATCATATGGTATTTGTCTTTCTCAGTCTGATTTATTCACTTAGCATAATACACTCTAGCTCTATTCACATCATTGCGAATGGCAAGATTTCGTTCTTTTTGGTGGCTGAGTAATAGTCCACATACCACATCTTCTTTAAAAATGTTTTTTTAAAAAATATTTTTATTTCTAGGAGAGAGAGAGAGAGACAGCGTGGGCAGGGGAGGGTCAGAGAGAGAGAGAGTCACAGACTCTGAAATAGGCTCCAGGCTCCGAGCTGGCAGTCAGCACAGAGCCCGACGTGGGGCTCGAACCCACGAACCGCGAGATCATGACCTAAGCGAAAGTCGGACGCTTAACCGACTAAGCCACCCAGGCGCCCCTAAAAATGTTTTTAATGTTTATTTAATTTTGGGAGGGAGGAAGGAAAGGAGGGAGAGAGAGAGCGCGCGCGCGTACTAGTGGGGGAGGGGCAGAGACAGAGAGGGAGACACAGAATCAGAAATAGGCTCCAGGTTCTGAGCTGTCAGCACAGAGCCTGATGTGGGACTCGAACTTGGGAACTGGGATTGGTGAGATCATGGCCTGAGCTGAAGTCGGGGGCTTAACCGGCTGAGCCACCCAGGCGCCCTATACCACATCTTCTTTATCCATTCATCAGTTGGTGGATATTTGGCTTTCTCCCCAATTTGGCTGTTGTTGACAGTGCTGCTATAAACATCCGATTGCATGTATCACTTTGAATCTGTATTTTTTTTCTTTTTTTCCTTTTTATAAACCCTTGTATGATGGAGGGCTGACTTCCAATAGATTGCAGTGAGGAAGCTGCTCTGCTTCCTACAAAACCCTGACCCAGAATCAGGCCGTCTATGAACGTGTTAACCCCAGGTTCCCTGAACATGTGAGCATGCCTTGTGTGATGGGCAAGGGGTCGGCTTCCTTTCCAGCCTTTACTGGTTTCCCAGGTTGAGGGACTCTCCACACCTGGCCGCAGGGCTTGCCACGTTACGCAGGGCAAACACAGGGGCTGCCTGCGGGGTCGATGAGGGATCCCGGTATCCGAGGCCAAATGAGTTGACATTTTTCTTATCTGCAAAATGAGGACAATTATAGTCTTCATTCATTGATCTACTCAGGTAATTATTAAGCATCTATTTTGCACCAAATTTACAACATTATAATGAGATTTTAAAAACACTTGTAACAGTGCCTAGAACACGGCTACAACTCAATTAATGTTTTAATTATTATTACTATAAGTAGTAGTAATATTTTGGTGACATGATGTAGATGATTCAGCCTGACACTCACCCCGTAGGCCAGAGGAACCAGCATAATGGTCAAGTGTTCCTAAGGTTGATAAAATTCTGTTTCAGGGAACGAGAAGGCTAGTCTTAAGGATATCTGGGTGTTTAATGCATTCACTCATATTTTTCTTGCTTGCACTTCTAAACATGGCATCTCTCAACATTTGTGAATTTAATTGTACCTCTTCTGTTTTTCTATGTTAAATTCAGTAATATATTGTTCAACAGACAATCCTTATAGAATCTGGTACAGTTGGAATATGTAAATTAGGAACAAAATTCACAGCCTAGTTATTATATTTTGTAGAGCAACTATGAGGTGAAACTTATGTGTCATAATTTCTTACCTTTCCAAATATTGCTCCCTTTGATGGTTTGGTTTTGGCTTATTTCATTGCCTAAATGTTTTTGATACATTTATTATATCCTGTATATTTCTTTATTTACTTATTTTTTCCCCAAAGCCAACTTTTCTAGTGTTCAGGCATATATATTATTAAGTAGATTAGTGGGCTAGGTAGAAATAATCCATATTGTACATTGGATAACATTCTGGCCAGTAGAGGGCATCAAGGAATTGTCCCAAGTACAGGTTTTGATAAGACAAAAATATTGTTGTTTAAATTGCAGAACAATTTCAGCCACAACATGTATACAATAATAATTCCATGATGTTACCATGATGCTTTGAATATAGTTATGTTACTGAGTGGTAATTTTGTTTTGCAGTAACTATAAATATGCCTTAGTTATACATTTTGAAATAAGAATACCTCTTACTCGTGTCAAAATAAAAATTGCTGAATTTTGACATTCTTAGGAAATATAAAGGGTTAAATTTCAGAATAAATACTACAATTTCTAACTTTTGAAATAAGTATATACAGCCTCTCAGTGTCTTCATTTCTTCATCTTTTAAATGTGAGTGATTGAGGAAGTACTCTCCAAGGTCTTTTCTACTTATATGTGATGATGAATCTTTATTCATCTTCTGGGAACACCAGCGCAGAGGAGAATTCAGATGCATTCTTATCTCTCAGCCACTGGAGGGCTCCCAGCATCAGATCAGAACTTGGATTAAAAGTCCCTTGCAAAAAAAAAAAAAAAAAAAAAAAAATCCCTTTCTGTTTGTGGACATAATGTGTCTGACTTATTAGCGTTATTTATCAAAATAGAACCTTCATTTCATTGCATTATCTTGGGCAGTTTTAGAAATTTATCTGATTACACTTCCTATCCTCTTCAATCTTCCTTTCTCTCTTTCTCCCTGTCTCCCCCGCATTCCCTCTCTCCTCCCCCTCCACACCCACCCTTTCTCTTCTTTTCTCTCTCCCTCTCTCTGGCTTTGTGGCTCACCAAAGCACCTTTATTTAAATTTAAATTTTTATTTTAGAGAGAGAGAGAGAGAGAGAGAGAGTGTGTGTGTGTGTGTGTATGTGTGCATGAGTGCACAAGCAGTAGGTGGGGGGGGGGGAGGAAGAGGGACGGGGGTGGGAGGAGAGAGAGAGAAGAGAAGAGAAGAGAAGAGAGAATCTTAAGCAGGCTCCATCCCATGACCCCAAGATCATGACCTGAGCTGAAATACAGAACAGGAAGCTTAACCTACTGAGCCACCCACACACCCCAGCACCTTTTTGAGTAGTATGTCATTTAACTCTCACAGCAACCTGGAGAGTAAGTCTTTACACACCTAGATGAATGAAACTGAGGCTCTGAGACGCTAAACAACTTCCCGATGTCACTCATGAATTTTGGGATGGAAATTTAAATCTAGGCTTTCTTTTTTTTTTTTTTTTAATATTTTTATTTATTTCTAGGAGAGAGAGAGACAGCGTGAGCAGGGGAAGGTCAGAGAGAGAGGGAGACACAGACTCTGAAACAGGCTCCAGGCTCTGAGCTGGCAGTCAGCACAGAGCCTGACGTGGGGCTCGAACCCACGAACCGCGAGATCATGACCTAGGCGAAAGTCGGACGCTTAACCACTAAGCCACCCAGGCGCCCCTAAATCTAGGCTTTCTTACTACTTCATGTTCAATATTCTTTTCAGTCTACCAGAGAAAGTCCACACTTAACTCCAAATACTTAGTTTGGTAGAAGTAATTTATTATACTACAGTTACTCGTGGATATACTTTCAAGAATCGTTAAGACTTAAGAGGTAGAAGGAATCAGCTGTTCTAATTCCTCATTCACAAAAAATACTTATGGCTCTCTCCAGATCTCCAGCTTCCATTTCATCTTGTCTCTTGTGTTGGGCTCAGGCTCCTCCAAAGAGCAGGGTTCCTATTTTCACAATTCCTGGGGACCTAACATAACCGTTAGGAAAGGACTTTGATTGGATCCCTGGAGCCCCAAGAAATGGAGGGAAGGGAGAATTCTCCAAATTACTGAAGGAGCTGTTTCCAGAGGAACAGAGAAATGGTTTTGGAGCATGGGTTATTGGCCCAGTGTGGGTGCCTGAGGGAAGATCTGTGGGCCTTCCCTGGGGGCTGGCCAATAAATGCAACCAAGAGCAAGTGTAGGAAAGGCCCACAGAGTCTAACAGTGTTAAGGGTTGGTCTTCAGAAGTATCCTATCAGGTACTTTTTGGTTGCCAATACAATAAAAGCCAAGGAAAACTATGCAAAACTATGATTCCTGGCTTTTCTTGACAGGCATTGATGCACCTCCCACCTGGGGCTCACTGCACTGAGGCATTTATCAGGATACACAGGGCTTAGAAGTACAGCTTTCTAAAAGGCAAGAGCTCACTGAATATGGTCTGATGGAGCTCTGGAAGCCAGGTGAGCCATTTTTAGGATGTTGACTTAGGTACACATTTAAATATCTTCTGTTAATGATGCAGGTATAGATCTTGGAGCTTAAGCACACATTTTATATTCTACACTGTATTAAATACAAAGTAAAGACCGTTTCCTTAAGGAAGAATCTTTCACTGATGTTTCCAGATTCCCTGCTTCACGTTTCTGTGTCTTGTCGCATTTGTTAGTATTTTGGGTTTGCAATGTCCAATACAGTCTGATGTGAAACAGGCTAGCTAACTAAACAGGAGCAACTTCCTTCCTTTTTCGATTTCCTTTCTATTTCTCTTGGCCTTTTAACATGAGGATTAGTTGGGGAGATATGAACCCATGGGATAAAGTGCATTTATTTACAGGAAAGTTAATATAAGCGTAAAAGCACTCAGAAAATTATTAAAAAGTACTGATATAACTTAATTCAGGGAAAGTATTAAATATGATTCCCTCTACACTGTGCTGTGAGCAAGAAACCGTAAGCCTGAAAGATGAGGTCAGTGTTCCGTCTTGGCCCTTATCCTCTAAACTTTCATGGTTCAGCTTCCATGTTTCTGTGTGAGGTCCCGAGTGTGGGCACTGTCCTCCCCACTCTCTTCTGTCCCTACTTATTCAAAGATCAGCTCAGATTTTCTGCTTCAATCCCATCAGAATTCTGGAGAAACACTTGTATTGTGCTTGTTACCTCTTTTTCTATTCTTCATTTCCATTGCTCAAATCATGAAATGTGGGAAATGCAGGAGATTTTATTTTCCTGTCAATTTCTCCTCAATGTCTTTGGATGGAGATGTCTTAGACTGTGATACATGATCCTGTGCCATGCAGGGTGCTGTCCCTAGACCAGCAACATCAGCATCACCTGAACTTCTTAGAACCATACAATCTCTGGTCTTACTTCAGACCTTCCATATCAGAAGTTGGAGGAAATATTGCTCTTTACTGTACTTTAACACACTGTAGAAAATGCTACTTAAATTAACTCTTCCATTAGACTACATTTTCAGTTAGAGAAAGAATTTGTATTGTTTAGTTCACCACTGAATATCCAAGACCTAGCATAATTCCTGACAGATAGTAGGTGCTCAGTAAATATTTGTCAAATGACAAATGAATTGAATATCTGCCTGAGTAAGGGTTATTTGCTTAACAGAGTTGTTAAGCAACCGGTGTGTTTAGAAGGACTGAGTGAAAGAGTAGTGCTAACAGTGGAGACCAATGAGGTGTGTAATTAACCTATTGTTATTTCCTAGAAAAGATTTTCTACCCAGTTGACTGTGATTGAGCAAGGGTAGACAATCTGTGATGTGGGAAAAGGGTTGGTCTGTTTGGAAAAGAAGGTGACTCTTGTTTTATTCTACTGTATCCTCAAATTGTGGAATTTATGATCTGCTGCTGAAATTACTATACATTCTCTTTGGCAATCTGAAACTTTGCTATCTTTCAATTTAAAAAGGTCATCTTCTGGATAAATCTGATTTTATTTCTGAAATTTCTCTAAGATCTCTCCCCATCTCTCCTTCTGCTCAATTTCCTCTTCTTTAGTACAGACTCTGCTCTTCACTCCCTGGTTTATTCCAGCACCTGTGGTCTTCATTCTTCCATTCTTTTTCATTCAAGGATTCTTTCAAAACTTCAGGTCTGATCATGTTCTCCTTTGGTTGAAAATGTCAGGCCATTTTCTGCTGTCTGCAAGGTAAGATCTAGTGTCCTTAGTGAGGCATTTGAGGCCCTTTGTGAACATGCCTAGATCATCAGCCTCCTTTCTTGACTTTCTCCTTCCTACCCCATATACTGGCCACCTCAGGCCACTGTTCATTTCCTAAACACCATTTAAATCTCTGTGTCTCCATGCTTTTATTCATGCTGTTCATCTGAATGGCCAGCCTAGTGAACTCTTACATCATGTACCAGTTCACATTTTTAGTGAAGGCTCCTCTCCTCTATCTCCCACAGAACTGATTGTTTCTTCTTCTGCACGCACATAGCAGATTGTACGTATCTCTACAATGCAATGTTATCATACTCTATTGTTTACTTGGCTTCCTCTTCCAATAGACCGTATTTTTCTTAAGAGCTGCAGCTGTGTCTCATTCACAAGACAATATGCTGCAAATCTTGACACACAGATGTTAATAAATGTGTGTTGAATGAACTTCATCTTCAAATTATTATTTAGTAGACTAAATTTCACACACATACACACCCTTGCTAGATTCTGTTAATTTCTCCTGGTTATTTTTATTAAGAAAGGCTCATATCACTGGAAATATGCCCATTTGCTGGAGTATATTCAGATCTACAACATTTGTGTAAGATTCAAAGAGGTGATTCTATCCCCTAGGATGCTTGTGACTCAGCTAAGCCTGGTATAGAGTGGTTGTTAATGTCATGATTTTGCTCCCCTGTAGAGAGGCCAAGATCAGGCTTCCCCAGTATGGACCACAGTGGCATACTGATTATTGTAAATAAAAATTACTTAAGAGACAAGTGCAAGAAGGACACTGAGACCCTTCTCTGTTCCCTGAGAGCAGAAACTAAGTTTCCCATGTGGATGGTATCCTTCCTGTGCCAGGATGTAAAGAGACATTCTTATCACTAGAGATGGGAGGCTGAGAGCCAAGAAGGCTGTATAAACAACCCTTGTTACTTTTTTTTTTTTACTAATTTACTACACCAGTCCAAACCCTGTTTAGAATTCCTTTCTAATTGGGGGCACCTGGTTGGCTCAGTAGGTAAATAATGTGACTCTTGATCTTGGGGTTATGGGTTCCAGCCCCATGCTGGGTGCAGAAATTACTTTTAAAAAATCTTTAGAATTTCTTACTAATTGAAGCTCCCAAAGTTAAGTTTTTTTGTCCTGTCAGTTCCTCAAAGATTTATTGTCTCATTATCTAAAAAGTATAAAAGCTGCTTGTCTTGGTCATTTCTTTATGTTTCAACTTCATTATTTGGCTTCCATGTGCACATAATAAAACTGTGTTTTTTTTCTCCCATTGGTCCATCTCATGCAAAAGTAATTCTTAGTCCAGTTGGAAGACCATGAGGGTAGAGGAAGAATATTTCCTTCCCTTACCCAAAGCCCTCAAAACGCCTGTTGAGGATGCAAGTGTAACTGGTTCACAAAGCCCTTATTTTTTTATTAAAAATTTTTAATGTTTATTTGTATTAGAGAGAGAGAAAGAGAAAGACAGTGTGTGAGTAGGAGAGAGACAGAATCTGAAGCAGGCTCCAGGCTCTGCGTTGTCAGCACAAAGCCCGACGTGGGGCTCAAACTCACCAGCCGTGAGATCATGACCTGAGCCAAAATTGGACGCTTAACTGACTGAGCCACCCAGGTGCCCCTACAAACCCTTTAAAGATGACTATTAGTGTCTGTCATTAAATGAATATTGTGTCTTCCTTAAATTCATAAATTAAAACCTTCCTTGGCAGTCTGCAACCCAGAAGAGGGTCTTCACCAGAACACAACCATGCTGGACCCTCGAATCTCAGACTTTCAATCTCCAGAAGTGAGAAATAAGTTTCTGTCGTTTCTAAGCCAACCAGCCTGTGGTATTTTTGTTATAGCAGCGCAAAAAGACTAACATAGTCCTTTGATCTCTGCCGACTGCCCCTCCGACCCTGTCCTTTCAATTCCTTCCCACTCCCAAGGCTAAGAATTAAGGAAAGGAAGGTCACTTTATCCTAGGAACCAAAGCAAAAACAAATAACAACTTAAAAATAAAAAACAACCTATGATGAATAGAACTACATCCATGGAGTAAAAAACTAAATGGAAAAATTTAGTTTCATGAAGGCAACTGAGACGTATCAGAGAGTCATGGAAACTATGTACATTTCCACACTAGAAAGATCAATGGAAATGAAAAGACTTGAATCTGGTCCAGCTGCACTTACTGTCCAAATGGAGCCAGTGTGCTTATTCCAGAAGCTTACGGCTTAGAGACACAAGAACTCTGTGTGTTCAGGATCCTTCAGTTGGAAGAAAGAGAACAATGCAGATTTCCAAAAATAGTGGTGGTCAATGGCAATGTTAACTGTTGCAATAAGTGAGAAAGGAGTCTCTGGAGTATTCTCACAGCTAAACTTCAAGGACCTAGAGGATAGTTTGGGACTGGAAAGGTTGTCTAGGATTGTAAAAGGCAACTCTGAAGGACAGGCAACGTTGTTAGTTTCTCAGCAGCAGGAATGAATTGTGCTTCATTCTTGGGCTTTGCCATGGATGCCAGTTGGCTGCTTTTTTTTGTTTTGGTCTCACTTTGCTTGTCTTTCTACTTCTGCTTCCTCTGACAGTGGAATGACTCTATGTGTTTTTTTGTTCAAATTCTTGAGAGGTAAGAATGTCATTATCAGAACCAATCTTCTTCTGTACATGGGGAGTTTTCACACCAGACCACCTCATAGCACATGGCCAGCATATAGACCTGCTGTTGTTGAGTCAGGTGCCCAACTGCCCTAACTAATCAGCTGCAGATAGGGGAGTTGGGGACAGGCAAGGGATGTCACATGGTGCCACATGGTGAGTTATGCTTGAAGAGCCCCTTAGAGCTGCTTTTCTTGTAACACATTTAGAAGGAGCTTGTGGACAAGGCTGTCATTCTAAGGGAAGATCTCTCGGTATAGACATATTTTGGAAACTCTGATCATGATTCTCCCTAAGTATTACCGATGAAATGATCTTTATACCCTCCTATTCCAGTGTGTAGAATGTCCAGCAATTAAACATGAAATAACATATACATACATAGTACACCTGGCATTCATTTTTAATCGGACTCTTGTAACAGTTATACCAATGGCATTTGCCTGTACCAAACTTACCTTTGGTTTCCTAATTAGATATTGTGTTTATTTCTAGATGCATGTGTGTGTGATTAGAAAGGGCAATTAGGCCTTAGTTTTTTGTAAGTGAGAAGTGGATAAATAAGAAGTAATCAGGTAAGGTTGTCAGATAACACTCTTTACATTGTGGTTCTTCTGTTTGTTCTTTATGAAACACCTCTTCTGCCCCTCCGCTCCAAAGAAGAAAGAGAGAATGGCTGAGGGTATAATATTTCTACCTAACTGCTTCATACTTCTGAGTGTGTATTTTATTAAGCATCTTTCTTACTGACTTATAGACCTACTTTTGTTATATCACCAAGTTGTTCTCCTTTGCCATCCAAGTGCTAATTCAGGTTTGGTGGCCTGAGTAATTAATTACTCATTTGCTAATCCCTTACTGAGTGCTCAACCGTGAACCAGAAACACTTGGGGTAACTGGTCTACTTATTATTAGACTACTTAAAATCTAAATTTTCCTCAGTGTTCTGTTTCCATCCTCACTCCTTTGGATATCTTCATAAATCAGCTTTTCTTAAACCATCCTTTGGTGTATGACTATTTGATACCATGCAAACTGCAAACACATGCATCTATGACCTTATCCTTGTTTATACATTTTCTTTGAAGAACCATGCATTCTCCTCCATTCTTCAGAATTTCTGGTATCATGTTGTTTATACATTTTCTTTGAAGAACCATCCATTCTCCTCCATTCTTCAGAGTCTCTGGTATCACTATATTTCCCCTAAGATTTGATGTGCAAAATGCAGTCAGTCTTCTGTCTTCTTTCTCCCCCAGCCCCTTAAGCAAAGGCAATGTTTCTAATTCCCTCTGAAATGCTGTTTTAGTCAAATAGATAATAAATATAATCAGCCGATTCCTACAAATCGGCTCTTAAGATTTGGGCCTTGTACTTTTCTACCTGGATTGTCTGCTTTCTTTCTGTCCCTCTGCCATTTTTTTTTCCTTATAGAGATTCCAGTGCCTAGTACAATGTCAAGCTCATGGCAGATGCTCACTTGCTGTTTGTGGACCCCAAACCACCACCACCATTATCTCCCCAACTTTGCTATCTCCATTGCTGTAGTCTTGCTTTCTTTATACCATTGCTCTTCTATCACTTTTTCTTTTTGAATGAAAAACTTTTATAATTTACTCAAACTCAGAGAAGATTGTCAATGTTTTTATTTCCTGAAACTCTGTTGATATTATCTCCCAACTCCGCCTGTTGCTGTTTCTTTTGTATCATCATTGTCCTGATGCCCCTTTCCTTAAAAAAAAATTTGAATATGTGACAACGCCACGTCCATATGAAAAACTTCTTATCTGCTACACATTTCTACTTCTAAATGTCTTGAAGTCTGTAATCAATGTGTTCATTTCAATTAGATTCAATAGACATGTGAATTATATAAATGGAGTGACATCATGCACCACTCTCTGTGTTAGGTGCTGGGAGCTTCTAGAGTGCCAATGGGTTACTTTCTTTAAACCGTTCTTTCTTCAGAGTGATTCCTTTCTGAAGGAAATAATTTCAAACCATTTTTGTGGCAAGGCTGAAGCTTGCTGTATATTCTCCAGGGTGAGGTTTATGGGGAGAAAGGAGGGCCTTTGGATAACTTAAGGGTTCCAGAAACATCTAAAGTCATCCTTCCTACCTTTTGAACTATCTCCTCCTTCTACAGACAGGTTCCTGAGAGTCTCTTTTAATTCTAAGTCTGAAGTGACTTAGGTGAGACTATTTTTGGTCTTTGAAAGCCTTTCTACAAAATAAGGATATGAGTCAATCCTTTGAAGCACCAATGCCTCCTCCTTGCTGATAGATATTTTACTGTGTCCCTTTTCTTAATGATCTCTGCCAATGTCATGGGAAATTCTTTAACCGATGTGGTGTCTATATGTGTTGGCCTGACCCACACTTTGATATTAGACAGATATGGTCAGTTTTCATTAAAAGTGGCAATGGTAGTCAATACCAGCTAGCACTATTGGTTAAATGAGTAAACCAAACAGCAGATTTTTTTCCCCCAACAGGTTTGATTTACACTAGGAAATAAATACAGATTCTTCTTTGATAAGGGCAAATATTGGTGTGAGAGAATTGCATTTAATTAGGACTTATCTGGTAAATTGGAAATGAGCAGTAAAAATGAGTAAGTGAAAATTACTTATTATTCTGCTTTTTATTTTTTATTTACTTAGACTCTTAACATTTAAAATGCTTGTAATTGCCAAGAATTTTCAATGATGATATGTGGAAGATGATGGGAAAACAAGAGGGTTGCTCGTATAATTTCTAGATATTAGAGATATAGTCATGATAAATACTGGATTTTCAGCATATACGCAATCTCAGTCAAGTCACCCAAGAATTAAATCTCAACATCCTTGTACATAGATCACCACTAGCTGGGTAACCGATCGACTTGCCTGGAATATATGAGCTGTACGCACGGAAACCAATATCCCTTTGAGGTAGACTGTTCACTGTCCCCTTGTAGCCATTCTTTTTCTTCCTTTTATTATAATTTCCTCAATTTTAGTAAGGCACATGGCTGCCCAGCTGGAGATTTACTCTCCTATTCTTTGCAACTTGGTGTGGCCATGTGACCTAGTTATTGCTAATGGAGTTCAAGCAGAAGTTACATGATCCACATAACTTCCTTAAAAGGAAATTGCTCTCTACTTCTCTCTCTTCCTTCCTATGGACTGGACTGTGGATATGGTGGTGCATCAACTTTGGTTATGCAGATGAGAATAAGACCTGGGGGTGGGAGGTTGTGGAACCACAGGATGAAAGGCACCTGAGTCTTTAGATAATGTTGTGGAACAGAGTCCCCTACTCACTCTGGGCTGCCCCCTACCTTTTGACTGTCACATGAGAGAGAATGAAACTGTCTTGTTTGAACTACTGTACTTGGAGGTCTCTTCTTTGAGAGCGGCTTAGACTGAATCCTAATGAATAAAGTATATTCATTTATTCAGTGGGCAATTATTTTTCTTTCCATAGGAAAGCTTCTTCTAGCAGTTTTTGGGACAAAGTTGGGAAGTGGTAGGGTAAGTTTTGGGGAAAAATGAAGTCAGTATTGCAGCATGGGAATTAAGAAGTTTGGTTTTTCTCACTGGGAGAAGGTGGCACATATACATTTTCTCTTCTAGGGATATAATTCCATTCACATTAACAGACATTTCTTGAGTCCCTACTGTGTGTAAAACACTGTAAGAGTCCCTAGGGATACAGAGATGAAACAGACATAGTTTCTGCCCTCAAGGAGCTCACAATCTATTAGGGCAGACAGCAGAAATACACAAATAAAAGCACTATAAGATAGGATGGATATAATAATAGTGATAGAAATGGGGTTCTATGGGAGCACAGAGCTGGAAGAGAGGACTTTCTTAGTGACACAGAAGGAAGAAGGATCTCAGAAAGACTTTACAGAAGAGATTGCTTTTGAGTTGCATGATGAAGAAATGATGAAAGAATAGAAAGCCATGGGGTCAGGTTTCTGAAGCAGTGGGGTCAACTGTTAAGGAAGCTCAGAAGCCACAGAAAATATCCAGATTTTTTTGGAGTATGGGATGGGCGAGAAGAAGTGGTGAGACATAACTCTGGAAAGGTAATTTAAAGTCACATAGTGAAGGAACCTTGAATATTATACTAAGGAATCATTATTTTTTAATTTTAAATGTTCATGTTTTAAAAAAGAATATTTACTTTAAACTCATAGGGGAGATAGTAGAGGATTATGATACTGTAATTAAAAACCAATGGCATGCTCTGGGGTAGTGATTCTCAAACTTTAGTGTCCACCAGAGTCTCCTGGAGGGCTTATAAGAAGAAGTTGATGGGCCCCCCACTCTCTGAATTTATGAGTCAGTATGTCTTCAGTGGGGCCCTAGGATTTGCATTTTAAACATCTTTCCACGTGATGCTAATGCTGCCGGCCTGGAGCTGCCACTCTGAAAACCACTGTTCCCGGAAGATGTATCTGAAAGGTGTGTGGGTGTGTGGGCAGAGTGGCAGGTGAAGGACTCAAGAGGTAAGATCAGATAAGAAGATTTTGAATGGGTGCAGGGACCAAATTATTGGAGAAGAAGGGATCGTATTCAAACATTTCTGTAGAGCTAAATGGATAAGAGTTTAATAAGACTGTCTGGATGTGAGAGACAAGCCATAAAGAGAGAGGATCACATTAATCTAACATGAATGATAAAAGGCATGGTAATCCTGTTATCTGAGATGGGAAAGGTAGAAGGAGAGAAGATTTGAGTGTGGGAAAATGATCCTGAGTTCAGTTTAGAAAAGCTGTGTTTGAGGAATCAACAGACAGTTCATAGGGTGTTATTCATGGGTCTGGAATTTGAGACACACAGAAATCAGAGCTAAAGACTCAGATTGAAGAGCCATAGGAATGGATCTCATTGTTAAAATGATGGGATAGGATTGAGTATGGAGACATGGGAGGTAAGAGCTAGGACAGTGCCCCAGGAGAAAGAAAAGGAGACAAAGAATGAGGAGGTGGTTGGAGAACTAGGGGAGTAAAGTATTCTGGAAAGTATGGGCTTAAACATGAAAGGGAGGCTTAGGTGTTTGGTTTTTTTTTTTAATGTTTATTTTTGAGAGAGAGAGAGAAAGAGAGAGATCATGCACATGTGAGCAGGGGAGGGTCAGAGAGAGAGGGAGTGAGAGAATCCCAAGCAGGCTCCATGCTGTCAGGGCAGAACCCAGTGTGGGGCTAAGTCTCACGAACCCTGAGATCATGGCCTGAGCCAAAACCAAGAGTCTGATGCTTAACCAGCTGAGCCACCCAGGCTCCCCAGAGCTGTTCTACCTGATGAAAGATTGGGAGGTGGGTAAGGACAGAGGGAAGGCCATTACATTTGCCTACTGGGAGATGTGTTTCAGGAGAGCTAAGAAAGGAACGCCCAGATGGCAAAGGATATGGAAGTCAGTGGAAGGTGGGAAGTGGAGCAGAATGAAGGACGGGTAGGTGGAAAACCTCAGGTGGGAGAGGCAGGAGAGAGATGAAGCAGGAGCTTGAGTGGGAAGTAGGGTCAGAGGAAGTATCCACCAGTGTCCAAGAGACTTGAGCAAATGAATAGGTGAGATTCAAAAAGGGTGGGGAGAGGAAAGGATGGGAGGGAGGGAAGGGGGAAGTGAGGTAGAGAGGCATGGGGGAGAAAGGAGGGGGCAAAGGAGAGAGGTGCAAGATTACAGAAAAGGGTAGAGAGCATAGATTTAAGGCTAAAACATGGAGGTGGAAAGGGAGCAAATCCAGGTCTTGTCAGTAAACCAAGAAGAGAGATGACCCTTGGAGGTTGAAGAGATGAGAAGGTGTGGATGAGACGAAGAGCAGAGGTATAGGACAGTCACTGACTTGAGAGTGCACACGCGTTTACAAACTTTCATTCCCTTTTGCCATCACTCTTGACTTAGTGGTAAGCGACTCCTCGTGACTAGAGCAGTCACCCCAGGTCAAGAGAGGTGTGTGTGGCCTCAGGTCCCATCTGTAGCCTCCTGGCCCCAGGGTGCAGTCTGGCATGGAAACCACAGAGATTCCAGGGGACACAGTTTCACACTCCTTTCCTTGATGGGTGGCCTTTGCTGTAAGCACAGATGTTTCACTTTTTTTTTCTCCCAAGTGCACACTGCTAATTTAATGAGTGGATTATCCAACACAGTTCTTCAGATAATATATTCCTTCATTTGATCACTCCACTGTGAAACTGCTTGTACTCCCACCTGAATCCTGCTAGCATAAGGGAGTGTGTGCGAGGCTTAGTGGGACACTTCTCAGAATAGGAGGTCCAGTGTGCCAGTCAGGTAATATAACAACACGTGGACCAAAGTAGACTTAGGTTATTTTGTCTTTGTTTATGTTTCGTATTCATAGTTAAAGACCTAGGAAAGTAGAGGATTAATTCCAGGTTTTCTTTAGAGAATGAGGACACGTATCTAATCATGTACCAAAAAGGATACGTCAGCTGCACTATTTGTGCCTAAAAGGAGTGGGCTCTGTAGTCACAGTAAATGACTTTAGTTCAGATCTGCAAGCAGATGACAGCACATCACTTTTTTTTTAATGCTTTATGGAGTCATGCGATTCCCACTAAAATTTGCACGAATATGGAGCCATGACTTCAGGTTTAATGCCACACGGAGGCAAGTTATCAGGTATTTGATTTATAAGTAAGAAGAAATTCTGCAAATGAAGATTTATTTTGGCATTCTTTAATGGCAGGATTAACTGAAAGGGCTAAAAATAGTAGTTACTATTTCACCTTATTATTACTTCTATGACATTTCTGTCTTTATATGATAATGTTTATTTGAAATCATGTACCACAAATAAAACCAGAGGTAGAAAACGGCACACCAAATAACAAACTTCAAACAAAACAGAACAAAACAAACAAAAAGACCGCACTAACTTACAAACTTCCCTGAACCAACTATGTTCACAAATTAATAAGTTGCACCCCTTACCCATGTCCACTCACAAGCTGGTAAAAGTAATGCCTTTTGGCTGTTTGCAATCTAAGTATGTTCTCGGCACTTAATGAGCTTTTTAAAAGCCAGCTTAAAGTCTTCATTAAAACTTGTGTAGAGCAGAGGATTGATCAGAGAATTAATGTAACCAAGCCACGTCAAAAAATCAGCCACTTCAGAGGACACTGTATAGATGCTCAGACCAACAATCAACTCTTTGATGAAAAACGGCAGCCACGACAAAATGAATGCACCCAAAATCAGTCCTAGGATTCGTGCTGCTTTGCGCTCCCTGGTGCTAGAGATTTGCTGCCGTTCTCCAGGATGATCTAGATCATTGTCGAAAGAAGGGATCCTGATAGAGGTGTGAATCTTCTCAAACTCTGTGGTAGGGTCTGAGGTGGAGAAATCAGACACACAGAAAGTCTGTGTAAGTTTACAACTCGCAAAAGAATTTTGGCTATCAGTGCTTCTGTTGCTTAAGTGTCGGCTTGATCCTCTTTTCTGGTAAAGGCTCTTGGCTGCATGGTAAATCCGGTAATACAGAATAAGTATCAAAGTCAAGGGGATATAAAATGCCCCGAGTGTGGAGTAAATAGTGTAGATGACATGGTCATGCTGGATTGTGCACTGACTGGGAGGTGGGCTGAGTTGGCGGTGGCTTCTCCAGAACAGAGGGGGCATGGAGATGAAGATGGAGATGGTCCAGACGGTGAGGATCATCAGTCCAGCCCTCTTGGCTGTCCTCTTCCTGGCATACTCAATAGCATTCGTGATGGCCCAGTACCTGTCCAGGGCAATCACACAGAGATGGAGGATGGAGCAGGTGCAGCAGGTCATGTCCACACTCAGCCATACCTCACAGATGAAGTAACCTAGTTTCCAGCTGTCCATGACGATGTACATGATGCTCAGGGGCATGACCAGCACGGCCACCAGGAGGTCCGTCACGGCCAGAGAACAGATCAGGTAGTTGGCAGGCTGGTGGAGCTTCTTGGTGGTACAGATGGCCATGATCACAGCTAAATTCAGCAACATGGTCAAGGTGGTGATGATCACCAGAGTCATGGAAATGAGCATCTTCTCAGTGATGGTCTTGGGTCTCCCAGCCACACTGGCTTCTGTGGTACAGTTAGTGATATTCATGTTTTCCCTGTTTCAATCTACACCGTGGAGAAGCTGTTGGTTATTTTCCCTCAGTTGGAAACTACTCAGACTTCGGTGCCTTTCATTTATAAGAAGACTATAGTTTGTTCAGCTATGTCGTTTTTTATGTTCCATTTTGTGTGGGGTAAAAGGAAGCACCACAGCATTTCTTCTGAGTGGAGGGTTCCTGGAAAATAGTATGCTATTGGTTAATGAATGAAAAAGTAATATTTTTCTCCTCTGGAACACATTATAATATTTCAGTATTCATAAATTCTTCACATATATTTTTGATATACTTTCCTTATTTACCTCTGGTGTGAAGTTCATTTTTACATTATTATTCAAAAGATACCTTTTAAAAATTAAATCGTTGACACTCAATGTTACATTAATTTCAGTAGTGATGCACAAGTTTATTCCTCACACTGTGCTAGCCACAAGTGTAGCTACCAAAAAGATACTTTTAAAAAAGTTGTTCCCAAACTCTTTTTCATGAAGACATTACCAACTTTAAGTCTATCTTGCCACCTGAATTACTTTCTTATTTATATTTATTAATATATATGTAACTTTTACACGTGGAAAGGTTTTTTTTTTTTTAACACTTGGAAACCTACATTCACATTGTATCATATTTGAGAAATTCTGGGACATTAAAGAAAAATTATATTGTTTATAATAAGCAGATTTCACACCAGTTTTAAAGTTCCATAACAAATTTCAACTCCAAAGATATTTTAGTGTCACAGTGGAATTGTGCGATTTTGTCTAATTATTTCTGACATTTTACTGTCACACTGTGCATTTCTTTGGAGAAAAAAGCTTGTAACATTACTTTGATGTTTATGGCAAATTGTTCTCAGAGTAATACGGTAAATTGACTGTGAAACAGCTTTATCACCAAGCTCGAAGAACTCTACATTTTAAAAAATGTGTTTAGTTTTGGTTAACGTTTGTGGTCCTTTAATATTTATGTATCAATTGATCATTGATCTACCTACCTACCATCTATGATTTATCTGTCTCCTGGATAGCTGTGATTAAGCTGGGCAATCGATACTGATACGTATTGAGTGCATAATTGTAAGGAATTTTTAAAAAGTACAAGAGTCCGCCTTATCTGTAGTTTCGCTTTCCGCACTTTCAGTTACCACGGTCTGCAAGCGGATGATCCTCCTTCTGACGAATCAGCAGGTCGGTAGTAGCCTAATACCTCACGATGCCTGTATCGTCCACCGCACGTCACCTCATCACGTGGGCATTTTATGTTACATCATCACAAGAGAAGTGAGTACAGCCCAATAAGGTATTTTGAGAGAACATATTCACATAGTTAAAAAAAATTTTTTTTAAGTGTTTATTTGTTTTTGAGAGACCGAGCACAAGTGGGAGAGGGGCAGAGAGCGAGGGAGACGCAGAATCCGAAGCAGGCTCCAGGCTCTGAGCTGTCAGCACGGAGCTTGAGAGGATGTTTGAACTCACAAGCTGTGAGGTGATGACCTGAGCGGAAGACTGACGCTTAACCGACTGCGCCACCCAGGCGCCCCACCTAATTTGTATTATAGTGTATTGTTATAATTTTTCTATTCGTTATTGTTAATATTTACAGTACCTAATGATAAATTAAACTTTATCATAGGTATGTAAGTATAGGAAAATCATAGTACATACAGGATTTGGTACCACCTGCAATTTCAGGCATTTACTGGGAGTCTTAGAATTAATCTCCTGGGATAAGGGGCAACTACTGTAAACTCAACTATAAATGTATACTCATGAAAACACGAGAATTAAAATCTACATAGGAATATTCACAGCCAGTGGCTGCTGGTCAGAACATCAATCAAATCCTCTGATTTGTCTCTGTGAGATCGGGTCCAGGAAAACTTCAAAGAAAACTGACATATTTGCGGTTTTAAGAAGGGACATAGATTGATAGAGATTAGGCTCCACGGGCACAATGATGTTAGCCAAAAAGGAGGGCAGGAGCTGGTGAGGTTGTGTAAAACGGGGAGTGGAGTGTGTAGGAGGCTTGGGTGGACTGGGGACCGGAAGTCAGGAGGCAGGAATAAAAGTTTCCAGCCAGGGTGAGATCTATCTAGCTCTGGATTTAATTTCTTCTGCTCATTGACGCAAAATAGATATGGAAAGTGAAAGGAAATGATTTCACCAAAGACCCAAAATGGGGTAATTGTTTTTAAGACAGTCTTTGTTTTTCTGCAGCGAAATGGGAATCATTCTGCCTCTCTGTTTTCATCATGCTTTTACAGCGTTTCTGTGGATGTACCCTCGTTTGAATTTCGTGTGTTGCTCTAGTTCTTCCATGGGACTTGCTCAACCAACAATCCCCTCCTTTCTGTAAATTAAATGTTTTCCTTTCCACTGGTTATCTTCCATTCTTTTATAATCAATTTAAGCTTGCATTTATATCTAAGACAGGCTGTCACACTGAAAGTGTATGGGTTTTGGAATCAGAGAGCTGGGTGGCTGCTGAGCCATCTGTTAGCTTGGGGCAACCTCTCTACATTTTTCCCTGTGCCCTGTGTGTTCATTTCTCCATTTGACCCCTTTCTCTTTAAGTGAAGTTCTTTTTTTCTGCAAAAATTAATCCTAAGTTATGTTTTTCTTGAGTTCTTGAGGTTTGTTGGAGAGTAGTTCTAAATAAAAAGGTTTTCTACTCTGGGAGTTTGAGAGTTTGGAGAGTAGCATGCATAGGAGACAGGAAACTTTCAGAAGTTTTAGTTTGATAATAGAGACAATTAGGAAATGTTATTTTGAAAGCATGAAGTAAAAAAAATAATTCAGCTTCATCAAGCTATTATTTATTTATTTTTAAAAATTTTAATGTTTATTGTTGAGAGACTGAGACAGAACATAAGTCGGGGAAGGGCAGAGAGGGAGGGAGACACAGGCTCCAGGCTCTGAGCTGTCAGCATAGAGCCCAATGCGTTGCTTGAACCCACAAAACATGAGATCATGGCCTATGCAGAAGTCGGAAGCTTAACCAACTGAGTCACCCAGGCGCCCCTCATCAAGCTTTTAAAAGCTGCTCTAGGGGCACCTTGGTGGCTCAGTTACTCCTCTGACTCCTGATTTCAGCTCAGATCACGATCTTGGGATTTCTGAGTTCGAGCCCCACATTGGGCTCTGTGCTGACAGCAGAAACTCTGATTGGGATTCCTCCCTCGACTCTCTCTCTTTCTGCCCCTCCCTGGTCTCTCTCTCTAAGTAAATAAGTAAACATTCAAAAAACTTAAAAGCTGCTCTATTTATCTGAGCTTCCATACATCCTGTCATTTCAATGGTGACACCATTTTCTTCCTTATTTTGTCACTATTTATTTTTCATTTCCCCAGAAGACTATACATTCTGGAGGGTGGAATATATGCCTGATTCATTTTTTTTACTGCCTCCGGTTTAATTAGCAAAAACATTACTGGTTGGGGCTGTATAGTCAGCTCTTTAATGTGACTCCCTGGTTTATTTTGTGCCCCAGCCTTTCAGAATAGGAGTTAAGTGTTGTATCCCTGTGTTGTCAGTCACGCCAAATCCAACTTTCCATCTTTTATCTTTTTTCATTTAACATATATCTTAAAGTTTGTTCCATAACACCATGTTGAATGCAGTCTTTAGAATCAGTAGGTGGATGATCTGGGGAGCAATCATAGATTGAACAAGTCTGAGAACTGCGCTCTGGAGCTTTTCACTAATCAAAGGTCAGGAAGAAAAGGAGGAAGCAGCAAAGCAGAGGAGAAGAGCTATTGAGGTGGAGGAGAATAATGAGAGATCATTCCATCCCAAGACCAGGTGAAGAAAGTGCATGAATTAAGAGTGATCAGCTGTGTAAGTGCTGCTGACAGGTGGTGAGTGACAAGGACTTGATCATTGGATTGGGCAATGTAGATGACACTGATGACCTTGACAGGACCTATTTGGTGCAGTGGTGGAGATGAAGCCTGAATGTGGTAGTTTCAAGAAAGAAAGGGAAGAAAGGAAAGAGAGGATTGAATAAGAACAAGTATTTCAAGAGTTTTGCCTTTGGAAAGGGGAGCAGAGAAATAAGGTAGCTGTGGGGAGACATGTGGGGTCAAGGTTGTTTTCTTTTTAGGATGTGAGTCTTTTTTTTTTGTTTTTTAAATATTTTTTATTTATTTCTAGGAGAGAGAGAGAGAGAGCGTGAGCAGGGGAGGGTCAGAGAGAGAGGGAGTCACAGACCGAAAGAGGCTCCAGGCTCTGAGCTGGCAGTCAGCACAGAGCCCGACGCGGGGCTCGAACCCACGAACCGTGAGATCATGACCTAAGCGAAAGTCGGACGCTTAACCGACTAAGCCACCCAGGCGCCCCAGGATGAGAGTCTTTTTTTAAAAACTGGATTGTTTAAAGTTTTCTTTGCTGCTACACTCAGTATCCTTTCTTAAAAAATGTTTATTTTTCAGAGAGAGACAGAGACAGAGTGCAAGTGGGGGAGGGGCAGAGAGAGGGAGACACAGAACCTGAAGTAGGCTTCAGGGTCTGAGCTGTCAGCACAGAGCCTGATGTGGGACTTGAACCCACGAATGGGGAGATCATGACCTGAGCCAAAGTCAGATGCCTAATTGACTCAGCCACCCAGGCATCCCTCAATATCCTTTATATTGGGGCAGAGAGCATTTCTGGAGTGAGTGAAATGTAAAAGAGGAAGGAGGAAAGCAGTAATGGAATAGGCAGGGAGCTAGTGGGGCTGGGGGCACCAGGTAAGTAGAATTCTCTGAGTAGATTGCAATGAGGACTGCGAAGGGGAAAAAAGATATAGCCATACTCAGGAAATGATCCAGCCTCAATTGTCTTGGGTTCCTTAACCTTCTTAAGGAATAATGCATGGTTTTATAATCACCACCAACTCCTTAGGAGGTAATATGATTTTTTTTCTTAAATAGTTTATTGTCAAGTTGGTTTCCATATGATTTCTTTTTATAAATTTATTTTTATTTAAAAAATTTTTTAGAACCATTGTGATTTCTAATTAGAACAGTGCTTGTTAAATAGCACCCCAAAATTTAAGTCTCTTTTGCCTTTCACATAGTAGGAGGGGAGGAACTATAACATTTAACTCAAAACACATTCTGCAGAACCAATCCAAACACTAATATCAATACACCAAACTTGCATAAGTCCACTTGGACAGAAAATTAGCTGCAATAATCATAGCTAAAAATGGACATATCCTATCAGGAGTTAATGCAGGTACTTCTTTGCGGGGAGGAGGGTTGTAACTTTTAGTTTCTCTTCTGGTTATGGCATGGAAAATACCAGTACAGTCCAAAGCCATATTTAAATAGTTTTTCATTGAAATCACAAATAGGAGAGAATCACTATAAACCAAGTAGGTCAGTATATGCTACTCTCATTTCCTGAGATGCTTCAGAGCCTCTGATTTACTATTCTACCCCAGTGGCAGAACACCAGGGAGAGGAGGTCATGAGCACACTCACTTTTAAATGAAATTAAGTGAAAAAAATTTTTTTTGAGAGAGAGAGCATTGTGAGCAGGGGAGGGGGGCGGAGAGAGAGAATCTTAAGAAGGCTCCATGCTCAGCTTGGAGCCCGATTCAGGACTCAATCCCATGACTCTGGGATCATGACCTGAGTTGAAATCAAGAGTTGGACGTTCAACTGAATGAGCCACCCAGGCGCCTCCAGCACACTGTCTTTTTAAAATTTTTTAAATGTTTGTTTATTTTTGAGAGAGACAGAGCATGAGCAGGGGAGGGGGAGGGGCAGAGAGAGATAGAAACAGAATCCAAAGCAGGCTCCAGGCTGTGAGCTGTCAGCACAGAGCCCGATGTAGGACTCAAACTCATGGACTGTGAGATCATGACCTGAGCTGAACTCAAACACTTAACTGACTGAGCCACCCAGGTCCCTAGCACATTTATTTTTAATTTCACCACCTTATATAGTCTTTTATTGGTTTTCAGCAACTATTGATAATTTACCATGAATATTCTTTCATCTCTTCTTGTTTTCATTTTTCTCAAATGTCTTCAAATAATTAAAAAAATATCTAATGTAGGATCTAAGAAACAAAACACACAAAACAACACAAAAACACACTCATAAATACAAGGAACAAACTGGTGGGTGCCAGAGGGGAGGAGAGTGGAAGGATGGAGGAAGTAGGTGAAGGAGATTAAGTGATGCAAACTTCCAATAATAAA
This sequence comes from Hyaena hyaena, assembly GCF_003009895.1. Lineage (NCBI taxonomy): Eukaryota > Metazoa > Chordata > Mammalia > Carnivora > Hyaenidae > Hyaena > Hyaena hyaena. Next base: position 201,518 of record NW_024081452.1, on the reverse strand, counting down.
ATGATTAAGTCATAGGGATGTAAAGTGCAGTATTAGAGAATACAGTTAATAATATTGTAATAACTATGTATAGTGATAGATGGTAACGAGACTTACCATGGTGATCACTTAATAATATTTATAAATGTTGAATCACTATGTCATACACCTGAAATTAATATAGTATTGCATGTCAATTATACTTCAATAAAAAAAGAAAAAATATTCAATAGGTGCCAGTTTCTTTTTTTTTTTTTTAATTTTGGGAGTAGCTGCTTGCCCTCATATTACTAATTTTATCTCTATAATTGTTTTAAATTCACTTCTCAGTCTTCATAAAGACTCTTCTTGGCCTGTCTAGAGGAAAGAAAGGGTAGATAGTTTGTTTCTCAGTTTGGTCTTCACTGAGAGCAAAGGAAGGTGCAGAAGAGATACTGGATTGTGGAGTTCTTTATTTTTTTTTTCTTGTTTATGTAAATTGTGATTGGGACATGACATGTGGTTATTATGAAATTATTATATTCATAATAACAGGAAAATATTATCATTGTAAAAATCAAACAAAACAAAATTCATAGAGTTTTAGGAAACATTTATATATTCTGGACACCAGTCTTTTGTCAGAAGAATGTTTTGTGAACATTTTCTTCTGCTCTAAACTTTGTGTTTATATTTTTTAATGATCTCTTTTGATGAGCAGAAGATTTTAATTTTGATGAAGTCTAGGTCACCTATTTTTTCTCTATGATTAGAGCTTTGTGTGTCTAAGAAATGAGTTCAAGTTCACAAAAATATTTTTCTATATTTTCTTCTAGAAGCTTTCATATGGGAAGCTGACTGACCTGTAAGTTGGATCCAGACAATCAGAGGCATCTCACCACCTACCCTCCCTTATCCTTGGAATGTGTGCTCAGTCTGCCATTCCCACAGTGGGAGCCATTTCGAAGGACGCAGCCTTGAGAGAACAATTTGTCAATGAGACTGTCTGGATAGTATGCGTTCCTGAACCCCGGTAAGGCTTCTATATAAACTTAAAAGATTCTGGAGGATGAGTGTGGAGATCTACTCTTCTCATGGGCATCCAAGACAAGCCTCCTGTGTAATTTTCCTTGCTTATTTATTAAACCTGCCACTTACCAATCTGGAGTGGTCTGTCTCTTAGACTCTCCTTGCCTTCCATTCAGGGGCCAATTTCAGATTTCACCTGAGAAATTCCCAGATTTGTAAACCAACAGTTCATGATCCATCTTGAATAAATTTTTGCGTTTGGATATGAGGTAGGTGTCTAGTTATTTCAGCAACTCTGGTAGGAAAGACTTTATTGAAGTCCTTATTTCCATTGAAATGGTCAAAAATCAATTGACTATATGTGTCAGTCTAATTTTATTAAAATGTGTGTTTGTTTATTTGTTTTTGAGAGAGAGAGAGAGAGAGAAGCAGAGAGAAGGAGACAGAATCCAAAGCAGGCTCCAGGCTCTGAGCTGTAAGCACAGAGCCCGATGCTGGGCTTGAACTCACCATTCGTGAGATCACGACCTGAGCTAAAGTCAGACACTTAATTGACTGAGCCACTCCGGCGCCCCTGTCAGTCTATTTCTATACCCTCTCTTACTATCCTTGATCTCCCTTTCTGCCAGTATCACATTGTCTTTATTACTGTACCTTTTAAGGTAAGTCTTGAGATCAGGTGGTGTGAGTCAAGTTTTGTTCTTTTTTTTCAAAATTGTTTTGGTTATTCCAGGTTCTATACATTTCCAAATAAATTTTGGAATCAAATTATCAACTTCTACAAAAACTTGCTGGAATTTTAGTTGGGATTGTATAAAAGTCATAAACCAACTTAAGGGGAATAAAAATTTATCAATATTGTGTGTTCTTCAGTTTAAGAAAAAAGTAAAATTCTACATTTATTTTGGTATTTCTTACTTTATTTCAGTAATATTTGTAATTTTCAGCGTAGAGGTTTGCACATAGTTAAATTTGTCCTAATGTATTTTTTAATTTACTTTTTAAATTTGAGTATAGTTGACACACAATGTTATATTAGTTTCAGGTGTACAATGTAGTGATATCACAAGTTTATATGTTATGCTATGCTCACCACAAGGGTAGCTACTATTTGTCACCATACACTGCTATTACAACATCATTGACTATATTCCTTATGTTGTGCCTTTTATTCCCATGACTTATTCATTTCATAACTGGAAGCTTATATCTCTCACCCAATCACCTATTTTATCCATCCCACATACCCACCTTCCCTCTGGAAATCATCAGTTTGTTCTTTGTATTTATAGGTCTGATTCTCCTTTTTGTTTGTTTACTCATTTGTTTTTTAGATTCCACATATGAGTGAAATCATATGGTATTTGTCTTTCTCAGTCTGACTCATTTTACTTAGCATAATACCCCCTAGGTCTATCTATGTTGTCACAAATGGCAAACAAAACTCAACCTTTTTTATTGCTGCACAATATTCCATTGTGTGTGTATCTATCTATATATCTGTATCTATATCTTTATATAGCTATATTTTATCTATATCTGTACCACATCTTTTTATGTATTTGTGTGTCAGTGGACACTTGGGTTGCTTCTCTGGGTTGGCTATTGTAAATAATGCTGCAATAAACCCAGGAGTGCATAAATTGGTAGTGTTTCTATAAACAATTATAATCAATAGTAGAAAGAGAAATAACCCTATGTATTATAATATTTTTGATGTTTTTGTAAATGGTACTTGTATTTCAATTTCCATTTTTATTTTTTGCATAGAGAAATACAGTGGACTTCTGATATTGATTTTCAATCTGTGATCTTCACAAATACTCTTATTGATCCTAGTAGATATTTTATAGATTCTTATGATTTTTCTATGAAAACAATCATTTCATTTGCAAACAGAGACAGTTTTATTTCTTTGATTTTATTTCTTTTATTTCTTTGTCTTGCCATGTCATACTGTCTAGAACTACAGTAAAATGCTGAATAGGGCATGCCTCTTTGGCTCAGACAGTTGAACATCCAACTCTTGATTTTTGGCTTAGGTCATGATCCCAGGGACTTGGGATCAAGCCCCAAGTTGGGCTCCCTGCTGAGTGCGGGATTCTCTTTCTCTCAAGACAAATATCACATGACTTCCCTCATATGAGGAATTTAAGATATAAAACAGGTGAACATAAGGGAAGGGAAGCAAAAATAATATAAAAGCAGAGAAGGGACAAAACATAAAAGACTCTTAAATTTAGAGAACAAACAGAGGATTGCTGGAGGGATTATGGGAGGGGCTGTGGGCTAAATGGGTAAGGGGCATTAAGGAATCTACTCCTGAAATCATTGTTGCACTATACGCTAATTAACTTGGATGTAAATTAAACAATAAATAAATTAAAAAAAAAAGATTCTCTTTCTCTCTCTCCCTCTGCCCCCTCCCCCACTTGTATGCTTTAAATAAATAAGTAAATGGTCCCTTAAAAAATACTTAATAGAAATGGTAAGGGCAGACATTCTTACCTTCTTCCCAATATCACATGGGGGAAATGTTCATCATTTATTATTAATATATTAGCTACAAATTTTTGTTAGTCCCATTTATTAGTTTGAGGAAATTTTCTTCTATTACTAAATTGCTGATAGTTTTCATAAGTGGGATTTAATTTTATCAAACGTATCTTTTTCAGCTATTCAAAGGGTTTGGTGATTTCTTTATTCTGTTAATGTGGTGAATCACGGTAATTGATTTTTGGATGTTAAAACAATCTTCCAGTTTCAGAAAAACTTCCAAGTCCGGGGAAAACATCATAATTAGTTATTATGTGTTGTTTTTTTAAAAAATATATATTGCTGAATTTAATTTACTATTTTTTTGTTAAAGAGTTTTGCATTTATTTTAAGGAGCGATATTTGTCTGAAAATTTCTTTTCCTGTAATAATTTGTGAGTTTTGGTATCAGGGCTATGCTGTCTTTTAAAAAATGAGTTTAAAAATTTTTCTGAAGGGTTTTGATAAATATCAATGTCATTTCTTTTGTGAATATTTAATGGAATGTACTTGTACATCCCTTTGGAACTTGAGTTTTCCTTGTGGGGAGATTTTAAGTATAAATTCTTTACTATACTCAAATTAAAAAAACCCCATCAACACCACCACCACCAAAACACCATATATTGGGCTTTGTGGAATTTCTTTTTATTCTTGTGTTACTTTTGGTAACTTATGTCCTTTAAGGAATTTGTCCATTTAATCTTAGTTGTCAAAGTCATAGTCATAAAGTTAGTCATAATATTCCTTTCACGTCCTTTTAATATCTGTAATATCTATGTGATATTTTCTCTTTCATTCTTGCTATTGGTTTGATCAATCTAGGTAAGGATTTTTCAATTTTATTGATCTTTACAAAGAATCAGTTTCTGAATAACTTGATTTTCTCTATTATTTATTCTTTATTAATAGTTTTCCCTTTATATTATTTCCTTCCTTTCCTTACTTTGGTTTAACTCACTCTTCCTTTTCTAGTCTCTTAACGTAGAAGCTAAGAAAATTAGTTTAAAACTTTTTTTTTTTACCAACAATATAAGCATTTAGAATTATTAATTTTGTTCTAAGCACTATTTTAGGTGCACCATATGCATTTTAGTATTTATATTTTCACTATCGTTTAGCCAGAAATATTTTCTAATTTCTTCGTGGTTTCTTACTTGACTTATGCAACATTTAGGAGTGCATTTCTTAACTTCAAAAATGAGGATTTTATGTGTTCTTTTAAAATTGACTTTTAATTCCATCATACTCAGGCTTATAAAACATAGTCTGTATGATTTCAATCATTTGAAATTTACTAGGTCTTATTTTATGGCTCAGGTTATAGTCTATGTGGTGGTGTTATATGTATGTTAAAAAGAATGTATATTCTGTGATTTTTTTCATGTTGTTTGCTTGATAGCATTGTTCAAATTTTCTATACCTTTACCAATGTTTTGTCAACTTGTTCTGTCAATTGTTGAGAGAAGGGTATTAAAATCTGTAACTATAATTTTAGATATGCTAATCTCCCCTTTTGGTTAGGTCAAGTTTTGAGCCATGTATTTTGTAACTGGGTTTTTAGATGTATATTCATTTAGAATTCCTGTCTTCTTGATGAGTTGACCATTATATCATTATATATCTTTGTCCCTTTGTGTTCTATGTTCTGATGTTTACTTTGTATGATTTTAATATAGCCACTCCAGCTTTCTTTTAATTAATGTTTGAATGATATATCTTTCTATCTTTTTACTTTTAACTGATCTATGTCTTCATATTTAGTGGATTTCTTATAGATAGCCTCTAGGCTATCTTGCATTTTTGTCCAATCTGACTTTCTCTGCCTTTTAATTAGGATGTTTAGATTATTTACACATAATGTAATTATTGACATGCTTTTAAAAAATTCTACCATTTTTGTATTTGCTTTCTATTTATTCAAGTCTCCTTTTGTTTATTTCTTTAGCATTTTGTGATTTTCAATATCTAAGTCCTGTGCATGTGATGGTAGATTTATACCTAACCATCTTATAGGCTTTTTTTGGAGGGATTGTAAATGGCATTGTGTCTTTAATTTCAGTTTTGACACATTTATTTTTAGGATACAGAAATGTGATTGATTTTTTGTTCTGATCTTGCTTAACTCACCTATTAGTTATAGGACTCTTTTGGTAGACTCTGGAGTTTTCTGCACAGATGATCCTGTCATTTGCAAATAGCAATACTTTCATTTCTTCTTTTTTATCTGTATTGCTTTTCTTGCCTTATTGAAGTTTTCTAGACCTTCCAGTACTATGTTGATTATCAGCAGTGAGAGCATACTTCTTTAGCTTATTCCCTGCCTTAGGGAGAAAGCATTCATTCTTTTCCTATTAACAGAAGAAGGATCATTTTTGTGGAATGGAATGTGAGCCTAAGTGGTATGTGCCACTTCTAGGCCTGGTGTACAAAAACTTTTAATGTACTATCCTTGCTCTCAATCTCCATCCTCCAGTGGGTGTGATGGAAGTATCCTGGGGGTCTCTGAATGATGAGGTGGGGGCAGAATACAACCCCTTCCCCCTCTAACTTGCATTAGATGGTGATATAAATGAGAAATAGCATTTTATTGTGTTAAGCCACTGACAGTTTGGAGTTTATCAGTTAAAGGAACTAACTACCTTAAATAACATATCCTTGAGTGATTTACTTTGGATGTTTGGTTTTACAGCTTAAAAAATTAGGATAATTATATTGATCTCACATATTTATAGAAAAAAATGAAATGAGACAGCATTTGCCAAAGTGTTTGCACATTTCCTGACACGTAACAGGCACTCAATAAATATTTGTTCAGTCTGCTGTTTGCTGAGCATACTCATATGTAGATATACTAATGGGTTTGTTATCTTCATATTGAACTAAAAGGTCTTTACTTCTGATTGTGTCTTTGAATATTTAATCCATCCCTTTAAAATGTAGTCTTCAGCATTAAAAGTGCATGAAACAAAATGCAAACTTCATATATATTGATCAAAATATTATGCATTTGTCAGTCTCCCTAACATAGCATTCATAGTCAAATTTGACTTTAAGGACCACTTTTAAGAAAATTCATGTCACATGTATTACAAATTATGCTCATGCCTTTCTTGTGTCTTTTGGAAACACACTTGTATGAAAATATGAGGAGGAAAAAAAAGCAAGGAAGTTTTTCCCATCTTTATAAAGTTTATGTGGAAGGCAGATGTATGCCTTTTTTTTTTTTTTTTTAACCAAGTCCCTTCCATTCATTCACAAGGTAATTTTGAAGGGATTATTTTTTAGAAGACAGATCCAAAAAGAAGTCCAGAGCAAGAGATGGTTGAGATTCTTTGACAAAGCTAAAGGATTTAGGTGGTGAGCAAGGGTAGGTGGCAGTGGAACTTAGGTCAGGGCTGAAACCTTCAAGGTTGAAAGCAAAGGATGGCCTGTGTGGGGAAAGGAAGTAATTAAGAGAACTGGGTGGCAGGAAGGAACTACATTTTATTGGCAAAATGATCTTACTATTTTGGAAATGATAATATAAATGTCAGATATTATAATATCCTAGGTAACTTATAAAGAGAATTTAGAGAAATTTCTCAAATTTGAAGGGTTTGTCTAAAACTTATGTTTTTAATTAGAGACTTTTATACTATTAAGCATAGATATTATTGGATAGCCAGCACACTTCTATTTCTTGGAAATCTCTGGTTAGTTTATTGGTTTAGGCTTTTACCTTGGTACTTTTGCTGACTTATAAAGAAGAGCCTCAATTTTTGTTATGTTCAGGACACATTCTGTTTCTCAGATTACTACAAATAATTATTATAAATAAAACTCAGGTTATTCAGTGAAGAACAAACATTGCTTTTCCTTTTTTAAAAAGTTTATTTATTTTGAAAGGCAGACAGAGAGGGGGAGAGAGAGAGAGAGAGAGAGAGGAACCAGGGTAGAGAGAGAAAGGAGAGAGTGAATCCCAAGCAGGCCCCTCCATACTGTCAGTGCAGAGCCTCACGTGGGGCTTGAACCCAAAAACCAAGAGATCATGACCTGAGCCAAAATCAGGCACTTAACCAACTGAGCCACCCAGGCTCCCCAACATTGCTTTTCCTTTTGTTGCATAGTGTTCTCTTGCTACTCCGCCCCTGGCTGTTAAATTCATTTAGCTTCCCCAAACCTTCTTTAAAATGTGTGTCTTGGATTGGGCAATGCATTAGTTATAGAATTCTGTCATGCTTCAGACCGGAGCATATGATGAGATAAATTTGTACCATCTATTTTTTAGATAAACTTTTTGTTTTGGTATAATTTTATATTTATAGAGAGTACAGAGAGTTCCTGTATATCTATCACCCAGTTTTACCCATTGCTAACATCTTATAGAGTACGCTTATCAAAACTAAGAAGGCAATATTATTCCTCACTATTAACTAAACTCCAGACCTGACTTGGATTTAACCACCTTTTCCATTAATCCCTTTTTTGTTTGTTTGTTTCATTACAGGATGATACACCATAGTTGTCACATTTTTCTAGTCTCCTCTGGTCTGTGATAATTTCTCACTCTGCTTGTTTTGCATGACCTTGATGGTCTTGAGGAGTACTGGCCAAGTGTTCTGTAGAATGTCTCCTGACCTTAGTTTGTCTGATGTTTTTATCATGGTTAGACTTGAGGTATAGGATTTGGAAAGAATACCTTCTCATTACCTCACATTGGAGTACATCATGTCCACATGACATTACTGGTGATGTTAACCTTCATCACTTGGTTAAGGCAGCTCTTGCCAAGACTCTCCACTGCAAAGGGACTGTTTTTCCCTTTCCCTGCTCTAATTTTTGGGAGTGAGTTACTAAGTCTAGTGCACCCTCAAGGGTAGGGAATTAAGTCCCACCTCCTGGAGGGGAGAATAGGTATATATATTATTTAGAATTCTTCTGTAGGGAAGATTTGTCTGTCCTCTACCATTTATTTACTTGTTCAGTAATTTATATTTGTACTTATATGTCTATACATTTATGATTCAGTCCAAAGGAAATAGTAGCCTCTAGGTTTTGGACAATTATCTTTATAAAAGTGCTATTGATGACTACATTATTTGCTTATCAATAGAGACTTATGAATATTTACTTTACACTTTTTAATTGAATACTGCATTTTTTTGACTCTTAAATTGTTCCAGCATTGGCCATCGAGGGCTCTTTCAGTTGGCTGTTGTTACATTGTCTCTTTCATCACACTATTTTCCTTTTCCACAATGGACTGGCTACACCATTTTGAAGGGTGTTGGGGAAAAACAATCTGCTCTGTGAAATATAGATAAGGTTTTTAGTCAATAGAGAGTCTCTATTGCTAGCAAATAAAGCCTTTTAATATGAAGGACACCTGTAGAAGTGTTATTTACTTTTAAGCTGAGAATAATAAAAATGAACTTTATGAAGTGCCTTTCATTTAAGTGAGCTGGTGCCTGAGGTTATATTAGCATATTAAAAAAATTAAATGATTTTTTTTGACCCAGCTTTAATGATGTTACTGAAGTACTCAACTCCTCAGGGAAGATTTGGGCTCCTTCCTGCACTGTGCACACATTTTTCTTTTAAGTCTTCTGCAGTACATTGTGCCTTTGTGGCAGACCCAAGGGAATGGGCATTTAAGCCATCTGCAGGGCTAAGGTTTTCACCTGGGGAAGCATTGCTAACTCAGGCTACTTGGCTCTGCTCCAGCTAGTTCCAAGGGCATGTTCCTTTTTTTTTTTTTTAATTTTTTTAATGTTTTATTTATTTCTGAGAGAGAGAGTGAGAGAGAGAGTGAGCGTGAGCAGGGAAGGCTCAGAGAGAGAGGGAGACACAGAATCTGAAGCAGGCTTCAGGCTCTGAGCTGTCAGCAGCACAGAGCCCAACGCGGGGCTCGAACCCAGGAACCGTGAGATCATGACCTGAGTGGAAGTCGGACGCCTAACCGACTGAGCCACCCAGGCATCCCCCAAGGGCATGTTCTACAAGAGGGAGGTTTGCAGGTATCTTTTTTTTTTTTTTTTTTTTTTTGCGGGGGGGGGGTTTGGGGGCCTCAATCTGCTTCAAGTTGAGTTGCAAGAGGTGGTGTGATATAATGAAATGGAGGGGTCAAGAGTAGAGACTCCTGTGAATGCATCTCAGATGTATTGATGGTTGGTTGTGTGGCCCTGAAAAAGACACTCTATGCCTTTGGATCTCAGTTTCCCTGTCTGTATAATCAGGACTTCATTATTTCTGAGCATCTTTTCAGGTCTAAGCTCTTATGATCTTTATGCTACAGTTTTATGGTGGCTGGAAGAGGGATATGTGTGTATATTTACAGTTCAGTTCCAAGAGTGAAGTAGCTTCTAGTTTTGGAGAAATTATATTTATAAATGTACTATTGCTGCCCCATAAAAATATCAATATTTCTTGACATTTATATAGCACTATTATTATTTTTCAAATTTACTTTCACCTTAATTTTGTAGTTTCAATACTAATTTTCTGTTTTTAACTTTGGACACACAATATTTCTATCAAACATATACATTTATCTGTTCACTTTAACTATCATGTTGATATTTAGCCATCTCTTTTTCCTTGGTTGGTTTTCTCCCAGTTTGTCACTTGTCATGGGTGGCGTGTGGTCTCTCACATTTATGCAAATCTTGGGACTGCCTTTGTTCCATACTATCAATTTCAAAGATATATGCATAGACAATAGTCTTGAAAGGTAGGGATTTGTGGAAAGGAGTCATGCCTGTTGTCTAGTATGATAAAGACAATGCATGTCTTTGCAGTAATGAACATGATGATTAATGGCCATTATAAAATATTTGGGTTCCCTACCCTCAGTGTGCAGCCTGTAATGCACCCACTGCATGTGAGAGTCATCTGACCCTATTGGCATCACTCTGTGTGGATTTGGGCTTGGGAAATTGGTACAAGAAAATGCTAATACTCTGGCTACTGCTATTGGTATAATAAAGTTCTTACCTTGACTCAGGATTCTCCTATTTTCTGTGTGGCTTCCATGAAACTGTGGCATGCATATTTGTTAGCTTATAAGTAGACAAAATAGCAGATTTGGACAGTTAGTTCTTTGTAGTGTACTCACATTGTGAACTTTTAGAGGGTTGTGTACAATCACTAGTTTTCAGGGATTGTCCTCTCTTGATTCATACTTACCTTGAGCTTGATATGGTACTGTCAAAAGAGCTAAAACTTGGATTCCCAGAGAACTGGATTCAAGTATATATTTGGTCATTTTCCAGCTTTGTAATGCTGGCAAGTCAGTTAATATCTCTGTACTTCTTTCTCTTTTTAGTGGAGGCGACCTGCTTCACAAGGTCATTATGAAGGTAAAACAAGATTTTATATACCTGTGCTACCCAATATGGAAGCCATACATGACTGTTTAAGTTAAAACTAAATTAAATTAAAAAATAATTTCCTTGGTTATATTAGTGTCATTTTTCAAATGTTCAACAGGGGCTTTGTTATGTTTCTTTTAAACCTGATGAACCCTATTAGTTGCTAAGCTATTATCAGCCACAGTCACTTCTAGAATATAGTTAATTAGATTTCATTGTTTTTCTCAAAGTGTTGAAAGAGTCTATAAGGATTAGTAGCACTAATCAGAATTTGAAAGGGCACTGATATCTCTGTAAATATTATAGGATTATATTTATTTATTTTTTCTTTTTTAACTACCACAGGTGAGGTACTTCAAATGTAATAGGAAAGGCAAATAGTTTCACCTCATATAAACTCCAGCTCATGCTCCTAGATGCTCGAGTGCTGGGCTGAAGATTCAGAGGTGGTATCTGGACTCAGTCCAGGGTTATGACTGATTATGATCAATCACTAGCAACTAGACTAGATTGATATCTGAAAAGCTAAGTGATTTTTTTTTATTTTCCTAGAAAAAAAAATCATTATCTTTCTAAATGGCAGCAAAGTTCTTGTGGACTATCATCTTGATTCAATCTAATTTCAATTCCAGTTCTGCCTAGAGAAAAACAAATTCTTCCAATCACCATGCTTATTAACTGAAGCTCTTATCAGAAAACTGATAGAACTGTGACCCTTAATGCTACTTTTTTATTGTTTATAAGAATCACAGCAAGGAAGTGATAAAACTTTCTTCCCTTCCATAACAGTATATATAGGAAATAACAGTGGTAATGGTTACAAAATACATGTATGTAAAATACAAAATTGTCTTCCAGGGTAGAAGGTTATATAATTCTACTCTTACTAGGAAGTTTAAGACTCTGAGCTGTTTTTCACAAAATGCAGTCAAATTTTATTAATGGTTTAGAATTTGAGCTTGTTAATAAGCAGTATGGAAATATTTTAAAACCCAGCACCTATTAATTATGTGTATATATTTAGTGGAAAGTAAACTAACAACAGTTCCATATTGGGATACCTGTTGAATAAAAACTGATGACAAAATACAAATAAGCGAATAAAGTAACATCTGTTCCTGAGTCTGATATTTAGGAAAACAAAATATTAGTGAGCTTTTGGCACAAATGGTAACTCTATGAACAGAAGATGTTTTACCCTGTTATACAATATAATGAGTACTTATCGAGTAATGGAAATACACCAAAGTCAGATTGAGTCAAATTTTAAATACACTGTTGTGAGATGAACTATAATTACAATTTTTTCCTTTCCTTTTGTTGTTTACTCCATCTCTTAACTTGGCTCAGAAAGAAATGGTTTGAATGACATGTTTTCAACACACTTGATGAGAAATTATGGGAAAAAGAGAATCTGGCTAGGGCATAAAAACATTTCCAGAAGAGCATTCAAGAGTTTACCTTCTAGAATGTTTGCCTTTCAGTGTTCATCAAACTTGCTGGAGTGCAAGGTTTCCGTATAGTGAAGAGTAAATATGATGTGCACTCTCTGGTCAGAGTGCTAGAGGCTCAAGACCTGTCTTTTCTGCTTGCCAGTTCCTTGCCTTTGAGGAAGAAACTAGGCCTACACAGTCCTCAGTTTCCCCCACTTGGCTATTGGAGATACTAGGGGCAGGATGGACCAGAACACTCATTTTCTTCCCTGCAGTGTCCCATGGAGGCATGGTGGGGGTGGGGTTGGGTGGCTATCTGCTTTCCTTCCCAGGAGAGAACAGCAGCATTCTGAGTAATGGTGTTCCACCTACTGAAAAAACTTGAGTGAGAGTGTGAGATTGGGGAAAGCCTGGTATTTGTGATCACCCTCTCCCCCAGCTCACAGACCTGCCTGGGCGCATGGGAGGCTGGAGCTCACATGCTCGGGCTCTCAGTACACAGACCATCAGACCACATGAGCCTGTTTTGGCTACACCTAAGTTCTTTCTGTGCCAGCTTTATAGCATAACACTGAGTGGAAAAGTAAGCTTGGTAATTCCCCAGTTATCTTTAGTCCAGAAGAGAGAGAAAAAAGTGCATTATTATTATTATTTTTTTTACCAGGTGGAAAGTGAATTTGCCAGACAACTTGAATAAAGCAGATGGCTTGATTCCCATTTGGTGACTTGTGATTGTTGGAGGAGTAACTGAGCTAACATGTAGAGGCAGGTAGGTCACACTTGGCACATAAATAAGTCCTATTTAGGTACTAGCTAAGATTAGTATGATCATGATTATTGTTATTATTATTTCGTATTGGTTAGATTGCGAAAGATTGGCAGTAGTACTCCCAAACTTCCAACGATTCAGTACTGCTACCTGACTCACGTGGTTGTCATGATCATCAGTTTAGATAATATGAATCAATTTGCTTTGTAAAGTATAAAGCACATTATATAATAGTGATGATAATAGAGTATTTAGGGTTTTTATGTGACACCATGGGGTGATATTCCTTGCCAGTTTCTCACTTCTTCCTTGGCTTTTCCAGGAGCATTTCAAACTCTTGGTCAAATAACATTACAGTGGAATTAGTTGATTTCCCAGCATGAATAATTCATGGTAAAGATATTTCATCAACAGGCCATTTCTTAACTCTTGGTTGAAACAAAGCTGTCATGGTTCTGGGCTTATGCCTATTGTGGTATTTTAAAAGAATTCGGAACATTTATGTAAGAACTCAAGATTGTGAATAGAATCTGGATAGATGTAAATAGTGTTTTAGCATTAACCCAAACCTGGATTGAACTCCTTTTGCTTTAAATATCTGCTAGTTCTCTTTCTAAAACAGTTCACATTCATTGAATGGCCAGAACCATATCTTCTTCTTAGTAGGTGTTGTAGTCCTAACTAGCCTTGTCCTAATTTATTAATTCAACAGATCATTCTTGAGCACCTGTTTTGTGCAGTTACCATTCTTCCTATTGGAGATAAGTATAAATAAAACAAATCAAAAACTATACTTTCCACAAGTTACATCCTGTTCCTAGCATAATTTATTTAAAATAAAATATTAACTGTGGCTCCTTTAGAAACTTAAAATGTACTTAAACTACATTTCTATATAATTCCCAGGACACTGTAACTTATGGGAGATGTTTTAAATACATACATACATATACACATACATACCTCCTTATTCTTTACATGGAAACACTCCTTCAACCATTAGTATTTATTGAGCTATTAATTTATTTGATCAGATTAACCTATCAACATTATTTGCATATTTATTATATAATCTCCCATTAGGAGAAAAGTAAATTGTTTTCAGCCTAGATTATACCACCAATATATTTGACTTGATACTTTTAAATAAGAGCTTTATGTTCTCCTCAATATCTTTTAGTCAGTAAAATCTCCTTACTCTAGGGGGACCTGGGTGGCTCAGTCAGTTAAACATCTGACTCATGATCTTGGTTCAGGTCATGATCTCATGGTTCATGAGTTCAAGCCCCGCATCTGGCTGATGGTATGGAGTCTGCTTGGGTTTCTTTCACTCCTTCTCTCTGTCTCACCTACTTGTACTCTCTTTATCTCAAAATAAATACATAAACTTAAAAAAAACTTAAAAATAAATCCTCCTTATCCTAGAACTTGAGATCTATATATCTCTCTTAAAGAATATCTTTAAGGGGAGCCTGGGTGGCTCAGTCAGTTAAGCGTTCAACTTCGGCTCAGGTCATGATCTCACCATTTGTGGGTTCGAGCCCCGCGTCGGGCTCTGTGCTGACAGCTAGCTCAGAGTCTGGAGCCTGCTTCAGATCTGTATCTCCCTCTCTCTCTGACCCTCCCCTGCTCACACTGTCTCTCTCTCTCAGAAATAAATAACACATTAAAAAATTAAAAAAAGAATATCTTTAATATATATAGTGTATATATAATGTGTGTATATATATATACATATATATGTACATATACATACACACTATATTCTTTGAAAGAATATCTTTAAAATATGACCAGGAGAACCTAGCAATAGGGCTATGTATTTCCTAAGTAGATGTATGTTCCTAAGTTAGCTGCTCTTAAGTCAACATGTTATAGAAATTAATTATATCTCAGGAAGGAATTTTCTTTTGCTATATTCAATTGAAACAACAAGGAGTTACATGTTAAATTGGATCTAAAAAATGGTTCTCTGTGTTACAAATTGTAAATGGCTCAGGTCCAGGAAAGATGAAAAAGAAAAATATTCTTACTGATAGTTTAAGATAATCAAACCTAGCTTATTTAAGGAAAACAAAAAATGAATTCACATCATTTCTTGTACACATTAAAGATGTTTCTGAATTTGCAATGTAATCTGCCATCCTTAACTAAGCTTCTCTTTCACATGGCCTCTCTCTTTCTGCCTTCTATAATCAGATAACTTAGACTTCACACTGGGAGGCTCAGGGTGTGAAAACTTCACGGTAAGTAGAATATAATTAAATTACTTGATCTGATAATGAATCAGTAATATGCTATATTCCATACAGATTTGACTGGCTTTTATTCAAATTACCCAGTTTCATGCTATTATTTTTAGAACTTTCATATTTCATAATCTTCCCTAATTCCATTTATTTCCCCAGGAGGGAAAGCTCAGGCTCTTTTGAATTCTGCATAGTCATATTTCAGACTGGTCTTTAGAACGTTAAAAGCCTTTTCTCTGGAAGAGAAACAGATAATTAAACTGAAGACACAAATTAGGTCTACCAGTCTGACAGGGTTATAGCACACCCAGACCCCTCCCCAGGGCTGACCTATCCCTGGGTCTTCCTTCCCTCAGTCCTTTCCTCACTTCTTTGCAGTGTATCTTCTGAGAGCACTTCCCAACCAACATTACCTTCACAGTTCTTCATCTCAGAGTGTTTTCAGGAGATCCAGGCTAAGACAGAAGTGGAATAGTCCAGGGCAGTGCCTCCAGTCTTCCTTTATATCTCAAAGACCAGTAAAGGTCAAAACTTTTCTAAAGCACATTTAGAAGGTAGATGTCTTCTAGAGAAAATCAGAGTAGGGATAATTGGGCAATCATAGCAGAAGGAGAGACGAGGTAGCTATTTATGAAAAAATGTGGTCTATAATTAAGAAAAGAGAAAAGAGACAAGGCTTTTAATGTCTAAGGACAGGCTATGTTGATGTGTCAATTGCCCTGTTATAGAACTTGAGAACATGGACATTTGAGGCCCAGCCTACTTGGTTCTCATTCCTGAGGGATCGGTGGATGTTGCTTGAGGGACATGTGAAGGGGTTCAGTGTGCAGAGGCATCACTCAAGGGACAAAGCAAAGTTAAGTGAAGAAGCTTCATTATCTGTGAAAAACAATGAAGTATTTGAGAGAGTGGATGTGTCTGGGCAGTGTTGCCAGAGATACTAGAGTAGCAAGATTGAAGGCACTGGCTTTAGAATCTTAGGTTCAAATCCTGGCTCTGTCCCTGACTCATTGTTGTCTATGGTTAAGTTCCTTGACTTCTTTGAGACCAGAAAGTTGGAGATTATGTCAAAGGACAGTTGTGAGAATTATACACTTAATACAGTGAATAGCAAGTATGAAGTGCATAGGAATTTATATAATGCAGTAATGATTTTTGAATACCCATGTGATAGCTTGCATGGAATCCTTCAGCCTTTGCAGTGGATAAATAGCTCTTTCCTTTGTTCTAAGACACTGAAGAAGATGTTAAGGTTATTAAGGAGAGCTTCTTCAATGGAGCTGAATTACAAAATGCATATCTACTCTAGACTGTAAATTATCCTCTTCCTTTCTCATAGCTTTGTAGAAGCATTACTTGGGCATATAAATATTTACCTGTGAAATGGTAAACATAATTTATGCAATTCAGAAAAATGTCAAGGTTCATGGGAAGCTGTAATTGTTAGACTCAAAAAGTCACTGAGGATTTGCTGTATTTTAATGTCATCTGCTAGTTTCTTTATCTAAATTTTAATTTAAAATAGCATATTTAGCATTCTCAATGTCTGTTTGAAAAAGGCCCTTTCTGGGGCGCCTGGGTGGCTTAGTCGGTTAAGCGTCCGACTTTCGCTTAGGTCATGATCTCGCAGTTCGTGGGTTCGAGCCCCGCGTCGGGCTCTGTGCTGACTGCCAGCTCAGAGCCTGGAGCCTGCTTCGGATTCTGTGTCTCCCTCTCTCTCTGACCCTCCCCTGCTCACGCTGTCTCTCTCTCTCTCCTAGAAATAAATAAAACGTTAAAAAAAAAAAAAGGCCCTTTCAAACTAAAGCACCAAAACTGATGGTTCCTATTAGGTGTGATAATTTGGGACATGAGTGAGAACCATAGAATTTTAAAACTAGAAATGGCATCAGAGACTCTGTGCCTCAAACCCTTTTATGGAAATAAAAGATAAGCTGGTGAAGGGACTTGCCAGAGTCCTACAGCTAGTTAATGAAGAGACCAACGATAGCCAAAGCCTCCAGACCTGAAGTCCAGAATGCTTGCCATTGCACCACACAACCCATCCAGTCAGTTCCTGAAAAGACACAGACATGATAAGCGGGTGGTGGCTTGAGATCGTCTGTGTACATGGATTCTTCATTGATCAGCTCAGTAAGCTATACCCACACACCTACCCATACTCCACACACAATTTATGTTCATAACAACTCAAAAGAGAAATATGAATCCAACGTGAAAGGGTATAGTTTGGAGATGGAATCAATGCAAATTGTCTTAAGTTTACACTAACACTTCGCTCCTTGACAGTAATAAAGTAGTGCCAGGTTTCCAGAACTAGAGGATTTTTGCCTGAAGGAAAAAGGATTGGATTTACTGTGAGAAAGTTAATAATTCTGAAATATATGTTTACATTCAAAAGTTGTCAACGTGAAGTAAAATGACTAAAAACTAACATGAACAAAGTGGAAAGGATTCTAAAATATACATCTTAGCCCAAAATGTGTACCAAAGTTGTTGTAGAACCGAATGTCTCCATTTTTGTTTTCAAATGTCCTGCCAGGACTTTGACTGACAGACATACGTCTCATTTGTACATGCACCACAGTATATTGTCATTAAATATCTTAAAGCTCCAGTGGCTTCCTATGTGTTTGTTGTGTTTCCCACAACAAACTATAACAGATTCAAATATATATACAACCATTTGCCATATCCAGGAGGCAACTTCCTTATATCTGGCCTCCCGTATATCTACCATGACAAAACTTAAAAAATACATCTTATTTTTCCTTCTGTCTCCTTTACCTTTTCGTGGTAACTTCTCTGACCACCTACAGTTATTATTCAGTCTCCAGCAATAGTTTTAACTTTTTGAGTCATGGCTCCTTTGTGAATCAGGTGAAAATAGAATTTTTCTCCCTAGAATAGTATATAAAACATATACATAACAAATTTGCATATTATTTATTTTACTAAACTGGAGGTTGATTTTGATCATAGAATATTTTATTTATGGAAAAGATAATATAAAATCTAATAGTGACTTCCTGGAAACAATTGAAACAAGTCTAATTTGTATAACTTTCCCCCTCCCCCACCCCAAAAACCCTCCCAAAGTAAATATTAACTCTGCCCAAATTAAGGCTTCTGATGTTAAACTTGAAAAAGAGGTTGTCATAGCAATGTGAACATTTATGTTGGGCACTTAGTTGATTTTGACATTTTAATTTTGATGGCAGCTGGTGCTAAAAGCTATAACTCAAAGGTAGATTGTTGTCAAAGAATATCAGAATTTTCCAAGACTTTTTGGTTGAATTTATATAGCATCATTTCTTTTGTCCTCAAATCAATAAGTTTACCTTTGCAAAGCTGGCATTATTGATTTCCTCTATGCCAGAAAAGAAAGGACTGCGAGTCCACATTTAAGTTTTAAAGTTGTCTAAATGGAAGGAATCTGTGAGAGAAGTCTCCAGTGTTTCCAATTATTTTCAGATTTCTTTCTGCAGGGAAACTGAGAAGGCCATGTAACTCTGGACTATAACCTATAAAAGCACCTTCCCTAGCACTGCAAGGTTGGCACGGATGTCTGCGTGCAATTCTGGCTTTTATATTAGAGCTTGGACATGGTTTGATCAACTAGTATGCTTTTGGTTGCAAATGAAAAAGCCCAATTCAAGAAAAAATTATGTATTAAAAAAGTTAATTATCTCACGTAACAGAAAGTCCAGAAGTAGAATTTATTTTGGTCAGGTTTGTGACTCGATAATTCAATGATGACCGTCAAGAATCCATGTTCTGTATTTCCTCTCTGTTATCCTCAGTGTGACAGTGTTGAATTTAGACTTGCTACTCTTTTGGTTATAGAATACCAGCACTATCTGAGACAACATCCATTCTTGTTCACATCCTAAATGAGAGAAAACCCTTTCCCCCAGCTATAATTGGACCAATGTATACCAGTGACTTCTATACTTACAACAGGAGCCAGAGCCATGTCATGTGCTGACTGTTCTCTGTGAAGCAGGAACAACTTGACAGTGAGGTCTGTTATCCCTCAGTCATTGGGTTGGGGTGGGAGTAGATGGGTGGGGGGCAGTGCTATCCAAACAAAATCAGGATTCTATTAGGAAGGAAGAAAAAAGAAATGGATGTTGGGAAGGTAACAATGTTCTCCATTGATATTTTCAGTAGTATTTATAATAGCAGCTACAGGAAATATATAGAAAGATTTACCTCAGCTAAAAATATCTGCCAATTAACCTAAACCATGTAATAACTCTCTTTTGAGTTACTCTGGGAATGGGTATGCATTTTCTCTGAATGTTTTGCCTTAAGTCTTATTGTGTTTCAAGAATACTTTTTTGGAAATCCAGCAATCATATTCTATTACACTTTTTTGAGCCAAAACTGTTAAAAAAGGGAATGGCTTAATACCCTGGCTTTGACAAGAACCACAGCACTGGACAAGACATCTTTCTGGATGGTTGGTAGGGGACTGAATATGAAACATGGACATCATTATTTACAGGCTATGTAGTTCTTTCTTTATCAAAGCAGCAAAATGGGATGTGGTGCAAAGCACTGCAGGTGTTCCACTTATACATATTCTTCCTCATTGAAGTTCTGACCAACCAAGAATCTTCTCACCATTTGCAGATGTTGATCCTTGTGTAGTTTCCAAAAGTGACTCTCAAAATAGGAATTGTTTAAAGGTGTCATTGAGCAGATATACAGACAACATCCAGAAGTTGGCTGTACCGGACTCTGATGTCAGCTTCATTTAGCTGTGTAGTAGGGTAATGTATGAACTAACAGTTTCTGCATTACTTGTCAGTGATCTTGGAGTAGGTGATATGTTTTTGTTTTGACAGTGACACTGCTTTGGGGCTGATTACAGGGTTAGAACCCTTTGCCATGGGATTTGGTGGCCAAGTCAGACTCCCCTTAATGTTATCTTGCCACTCCTGTTTCACATGTCTCCCATTTAGCCTCCCTCTTCTGCCTTTTCTCTCCTCGGTCTCCTCTTTCTGTCTCTCTCCTTGCTATCTTCCTTGTTCCCACCTTTTCACTTTCTTATTTTCTCATCTCTCTCCTTCCTTCTGTCTTCTCTAATATTTTCCTTGTATCCCCTTTGGTACCATCATGCTTGTTGTACCAGAAGAATCTTTCTAGAAACAGAATGCAATAGGCAGTACTTTTCATTAAAAATACTAATAATTTTATTATCTTTTGTCAATTTTTATTTTATTTAAAACAATTTCAATGTTTATTTATTTTTGAGAGATAGATCACGAGTGGGAGAAGGGCAGAGACAGAGAGAGAGGGAGATCACAGAATCAGAAGGAGGCTCCAGCCTCTGAGCTGTCAGCACAGAGCCCAACATGGGGCTTGAACCCTTGAGCTGTGAGATAATGACCTGAGCCGAAGTCAAATGCTTAACTGACTGAGCCACCCAGTCACCCTTCTTTTGCCAATTTTTAAAAAGTTTATTTATTTATTTTGAGAGAGAGTGTGCATACATGTGCAAGTGGGAGAGGGGCAGAGAGAGAGGGAGAGAGAAAATCCCAAGTGCTGTCAGCATACAGCCTGCAGAGCCTAATGTGGGGCTTGAACTGTGAGATCATGACCTGAGCCAAAATCAAGAGTTGGACACTCAATGGACTGAGCCACCCAAGTACCCCTCTTTTGCCAATTTTTGATCCTTAGAGGAATGAATGACAGTGAAAGAGTATGAGTGTATGGCTGCATGCGCATGATATTTAATGAAAAACGTATATGTTTTCTCTTTTAAACAATGATTACATTGATAACTGTAGAAAAAGAAGGAATTGCTATTCCTTGAGTGTGTTTCATATATTCTAATAAAGTCAGGGTTTGGCCAAGGACTTTAAGGTATTAGAATATCTTTAGACTAACAGTTCTACCAGTGTCTCTTTTCCTTTAACTAAAAATTTTATTATTTTAAAATTTGTAAAACTTTATTATAAACAAGGAACAACATGTATGGGGCACCCCGGTGGAGGTAGGAGGGTACACATGTAGTATGGCCTGGAATGGGTACTGGGGCCCAAGCAGGGTAAGGTTGGCATTCACATGGGGGCCAGTGGCCTGGCGTGGAGATGTCAAAGATAGAACAGGTTGAAGATGGTATACAGGGAAGGGGATACGTAGAGTAACTTGGCATGTGGTTTCATGACTGAACAGGGTAAGGAGAACATCCATATATGATCATGGCCTGAGTGGAGTAAGGAAGACATCTATGTGAGGGAGGTGGTAGTTTCAAAGCTGGGACACTGGTTACCTCTAGGGGAAGTGTTATATTAAAGTTCATGGGAGGCAGGTCTCTCACTGTTGGAAAAGGGAATTGCAAAGGGAGAAGCTAGAATAAAAGTGGAGTTAAGATTCAAGTGTGAAAACTTAAGGCTTTCAGAGTATATAGACTGATGTCTTTTTTTTTTTTTTAAATGTTTTCTTTTTTTTTATTTTTTTAAAAATTTTTTTTTAATGTTTTTATTTATTTCTAGGAGAGAGAGAGAGACAGCGTGAGCAGGGGAGGGTCAGAGAGAGAGGGAGTCACAGACTGAAACAGGCTCCAGGCTCCGAGCTGGCAGTCAGCACAGAGCGCGACGCGGGGCTCGAACCCACGAACCGCGAGATCATGACCTAAGCGAAAGTCGGACACTTAACCGACTAAGCCACCCAGGCGCCCCTATAGACTGATGTCTTAATAACTACAGATGTAAATGTATGTAGATTTGCTGAGCTGTCAGCACAGAGCCTGACGTGGGGCTCAAACCCATGAACCATGAGATCATGACCTGAGGCAAAGTCGGACACTTAACCAACTGAGCCACCCAGGTGCCCCTAAATACCATTCTTTTTTTTTTTTTTTTTTAAATGTTTTATTTATTTCTAGGAGAGAGAGAGAGAGACAGCATGAGCAGGGGAGGGTCAGAGAGAGAGGGAGTCACAGACTGAAACAGGCTCCAGGCTCTGAGCTGGCAGTCAGCACAGAGCCCGATGCGGGGCTCGAACCCACGAACCGCGAGATCATGACCTGAGCGAAAGTCGGACGCTTAACCGACTAAGCCACCCAGGCGCCCCTCTAAATACCATTCTTAAATGAACCAGAAGTCCATTTAGAAGTCAATGATTCCAGGTCTGGGGCAAGGAAAGTACAAACAAGTTTGGAACATCTTATACCACAAAACAAGAAAATAACTCTAAGAATGATGAGGATGAGTCAAAGGACACAAGTAACACTTTGAAGGTTCTTTGGCCCAATCTGTGCCAATTCGAACTTCAAAAAAAAAATAATGATAGTAATGGATTATAGCTCATAGAATAAAATAAACAGTGAGTCTGTACTGATAAAAAAATCACATCAAAAATATGAGACTGAATGAGTAAAAGTCTCAAAGTACATCACCATAGAATATTATTAATATAATATTATTGTGGGGAAAAGAGTAACTTCAGAGTTGAAAAGACTGGCAGAAATCATCTTAATCAAGTGATCAAAGTAACATAACCAATAATAGAACAAATTGCAGTCATGTACCATTTAATAGGAAAATAGCGTAACTTCTGTGATATTTTTACTAAAGATGCATGACCTAGATCTAGTTATGAGGAAACACCAGACAACCCCAAACTGAAGCATATTCTACTAGACTGTAATTTTCTTTTTTTTAAAGTTCATTTATTTATTTTGAGAGTGTGTGTGGGTGCAAGATAGTGGGGAAGGAGCAGAGAGAGAGAATTCCAAGCAGACTCTGCACTGTCAGTGTGAAGCCTAACCAGGGTTCTTTTCTGGACCATAATTTTCTAGTGTCCAGGTCATGAGAGTTAAGACTGAGACACTGTTCCAGATCAAATGAGATTGAAGACACATGATAATTAAACGCAACACTTGATTTCAAACAGGAGCTTTTTGCTGTAAAGAACATTACTGGAGTGAGGATTAGATAGTATTAATGTTTAATACTATTTTTCTGATTCTGATGGGTACACACTGTGGTTGTGTAGAGAATGTCTTTTTTTTTCTGTAGGAAATACATATTAATGTATTCAGGGGCGATGGGGCATTATTAGCTTGGCAACTTGCCCTCAAATGGTTTAAGAAAAAAGTTCTTTGTGCCATAAAACTGCATTTTTTCTGTAAGTTTGATTGTTTCAAAAATAAAAAGTATATGGGGCCCTTGGGTGGCTCAGTCAGTTAAGCACCCGACTTCGGCTCAGGTCATGATCTCACAGTTTGTGAGTTTGAGCCCCGCATCAGGCTCTGTACTGACAGCCCAGAGCCTGGAGCCTGCTTCAGATTCTGTGTCTCCCTCTTTCTCTGCCCCTCTCCCACTCATGCTGTGTGTGTCTCTCTCTCTCAAAAATAAACATTGGGGCTCCTGGGTGGCTCAGTCAGTTGAGTGTCCGACTTCAGCTCGGGTCATGATCTCGTGGTTCGTGGGTTCGAGCCCTGCATTGGGCTCTGTGCTGACAGCCAGCTTGGAGCCTGGAGCCTGTTTCAGATTCTGTGCCTCCCTCTCTCTCTGATCCTCCTCTGCTCATGCTGTCTCTATCTCTCTCTCAAAAATAAATAAAATATTAAAAAAATAAACATTAAAAAAATGAAAAGTATATACAAAAAAAAGTAAATAATGAAAATAAAAGGAGATGAAACAATGTTCAGTTATGGGTACAAGGAGGATTTTAGGGAAAAGGAGGCTTTTGAATGGAAGCTTGAAGGATGGGAAAGGATCTCTTTGTTCAAAAATGATACACATGGTCTGCGTGGGCTAATTGAATCTCCTGCTCGCTCGCTCTCTCTCTCTCTCTCCCTCGCTGTCTCTCTGTCTCTCTCTCTGTCTCTCTGTCTCTCTCTCTGTCTCTCTGTCTCTGTCTCTCTCTGTCTCTCTCTCTCTCTCTCTCTCTCACACACACACACACACACACACACACACACTGCAACTGACTTGGTTTAGATTTATCATTTCTTGCCTAGACTATTGTAACAGTCCCCTAACAGATCTTCCTGCTTCTAGACAAGGAGCATAGAACCTACTGTGTTTTAAGCCAAGGATTTAAGATGAGAAGGTGGATGGTAGGAAGAGGCTTGAGAGAGAAAGTTAATATTTTTCTCTAGAAAAGTAAATCCTTCTGAACACAAAGGAAGTAGCCAACCTTGCTACAGAATTTCTCCATCATAGACCAAACTGTAAAGTGCAATGATGATAACAAACTGGCTAATGAGAAACAGCAGCTGTAAAACAAGATTCAGTCTTAACAGCCTCTTAGTAGAGAGCATTTTCTAAAGAGGACTATTTACCTAATGTACCTGCTCTGGGAACCAGCATCTAGTTATTGAAATAAAACTCACTTTTATATAAGCAACATATATGTGTTACAGAAATTTGTGATGATAAAAATTCAAAAGGAGAAGTAAAAATTATCGGTCATCTCACAACTCTAATAATCACTGGCAAATTTTCTTCCATATTCCTCCCTCCAGTTCCTACCCCACCCGATACACATTCATATAGATATATGAAATAATGCTCTGCCTTTGTGTGTGTGTGTTTAATTTTACTTAATAATAATTACATTGTAGTTATCTAGCCAGGCTATGAGGTTATCTTTGAAAACATTTCTGAAATTATAGATATGCTATTATTGCTAGAAATTTGGACTTCCCCCTGTAATAAACAGTGCTGCAATGACTTCTTTTTTTGTGTTAATTATTTTCTTGAGATAACTCCTCAAAGTGTAATTGAGTCAAATGCCAAATATTTCATGGATTTTTATACAAATGGGAAAACTGATCTCCAGAAATAACGTATCCATGTGCACAACCACCAACCATAACAAGGGTTCCAGATTCTTTTTTTTTTTTTTTAACGTTTTTTAAATTTATTTCTGAGAGAGAGAGAGATAGCGTGAGCAGGGAAGGGTCAGAGAGAGAGGGAGATACAAAATCTGAAACAGGCTCCAGCTCTGAGCTAGCTGTCAGCACAAAGCCCGATGTGGGGCTCGAACCCACTAACCGCGAGATCATGACCTGAGCCAAAGTCGGACGCTTAACCAACCAAACCACCCAGGCGCCCCAACAAGGGTTCCAGATTCTTATAAAAATGGTTTGCTTCATCCAGTTTAGGTAATTTTTTTTTCTAAGAGTGCCCAAAGTATTCAAATATTCTGCTTGGCCTTTAAACCCTGCATAGCTAAAAGTATGAAGGTGGAAAAATGCATAACAAATTTTAACATATTTCACTAGTGGAATTTAAACAGCATTAACTTATGAATAGAATAAATAATTCTCTAACCATCATGAGCTATTTCAAGAAGATAGTAACTGAAACATGAGATTATTTGAGTGGTATAAAATTTTAAAGTTAATGAATGTCTATTAAGTAAAGTAGGTAAGATTTTTAAAAAATTATTGCAAAGTAAAAAATTATAATGCTACATTAAACATCATAAGGATGCACTAGAGCAAAAAAATTCTTATATTCAATTGACCTTCACTCCTTTGCTTTGTGGATTGTCTGCTCTGAGGATCATATAAAGTAAAATTTTAAAACATTTTTAAATGGCTTCTATTCCTGTCCAGCACAATGATTATCATCTTTATCACCTAGTTAACAAATGCTCAGACAATCC
This sequence comes from Hyaena hyaena, assembly GCF_003009895.1. Lineage (NCBI taxonomy): Eukaryota > Metazoa > Chordata > Mammalia > Carnivora > Hyaenidae > Hyaena > Hyaena hyaena. The sequence continues at coordinate 175,558 of NW_024081452.1, read as the reverse complement.
AAACTCATTTTGGTGCCACAGTAGGCAAAATGCAATTAGGTAGGAAAATTTACTACTGAATCCATCATGGAACAAAGTCCCCAAACACATATAAATGACTTTTGATTATCCACTACTTTGCATTCTCTCATTAGCAGAGACAATTGAAGCTGAATAAAAACATAATTTTATTTGTGAACTCAGAGTAATCTCTCCTAGTCATGATGTCTTCCTTTCAGAGGTTAGAGAGTTCAATGTGAGTTTTATAATCTGAAAAGATTTTTTTTAATGTTTTATTTATTTCTAGGAGAGAGAGAGAGAGAGAGACAGCGTGAGCAGGGGAGGGTCAGAGAGAGAGAGGGAGTCACAGACTGAAACAGGCTCCAGGCTCTGAGCTGGCAGTCAGCACAGAGCCCAATGCGGGGCTCGAACCCACGAACCATGAGATCACGACCTAAGCGAAAGTCGGACGCTTAACCGACTAAGCCACCCAGGCGCCCCTATAATCTGAAAAGATTTTGAAGAGCATTGAGCCTATATAAGAAAAAGAGTGAAATAATCAGATCTAAGAATAAGTATTTGATATGTGTGGTTATCGTTATCATGGTGTGTGTGTTCCAGTAAACCTTTATTTATATAAAAAGAAAAGGCAGGGGGCCAGATTTGGCTCATGGAGTGTGATTTGCCAAACCCTTCCCTTGAGGATACTCTGGAGATGAGCTGGCTGCCCAAGGCGACAATGGCCCAGGCTGCTCCCCTGAAAGATGAAAATCACTCTAGGGCCTGGTGCTGCACTGACAACTGTGCATGTGAGCCCAATGGTATTTGGGAGTTTCTGACCGAGTAGTGGACATAGAAGACTGAATGAGAGAGCTGTGCTGGAGTAGATCGAGCCTTCCTCATAAGAAGCACCAATGTGAGCATAGCATCACGTATAGAGAAGTTGAATCACTATGTTACATACTTGATAGTAACGTAACATTGTGAGTCAGCTGTACTGTAAAAAAAATTTAAAAAAGAAAGAAGCACCAGTTGCTTAATTACAGATCAGGCCTAATTTCCCCTCCCTTCCCTCTCCTCTACACACACACACACACACACACACACACACACACACACAGAAATTTAGTTACTAGGACAAAGAGCTACAAAAGCTGGGGAGTGAAGGAAAATGTCTACAACACGGGTAAAAGCATTAAGAGACTAGATTGCTAGAGTCTAAAGTACAGAATCCTGCAGAGACACATAAGAGGGATATCTGACTCAGTTTCGGCCAGGTCAGGGAAGAAGACCAGGAAAACAATGTGTAAGCTGAAACCTGAAAGAAAAGTTAAGGGGAATATACCCTGGGCTAGATGGGTAGGCAGAAGCCAGATAAGACAGGTGCGAGAGTGCACATGGTGGAGTCTGGACTTTATCATGAAGGCAACTGGCATATGTGTCTTCCTAATACCCTTTGTGTCATTCAGGCATTTGTTTCCTACTTCCCCGCTTATATTTTAATCTCAACGTTTCATTGTTGCAGTTTGGATTATGTACTAAGGACTAATTTTCATTATTATGAGAAGAATTCCCAAAAATCAACCAGTAAAACAACAACTACTCCAAAAGAAAAACTGAGATGGTATAAATAGAGTGCACAGAAAAGGAAATACTGATGTTTTTTAAACACTGAAAAAATGTTCAAAAAGCTTAATAATTATAAGGAAGGCAAATGAAACTGTCATGGGATCTTATTTTTCACTTATCAGATTATCAAAGATCACAAATTTTGATAACATTGTGTTAGTGACAGTGGGGAAATCAGCGCTCCTATACATTGCTGCTGGGAATTTTAATCAGTATAGATTTTTCAGAGGAGAATTTGGCAACAGTTGTCAGAATTAGCAATTCAAATATACTTTGGCCCAGCAAGTGCCTTATAGGAAATTATATGTATACTTGAATCATGATAACAGCAGAAGTTTTGCAGGAACAAACAAAACACAAAACAAACAAAGCACAAAACAAAATAAAAACCCCTAAGTTAGAAAACCCCTAAAGAGAAAGAAGCAAGGTGCAGAGCACTGCATATAGTGCAAACTCCATGTTTGTGAGTGCATTTGATATCTCTGCAAGTCTACAAAAGAAACTTATTTTGGTGACTGCCTCCAGGGAGGGAGACTGGTAGCTGAAAGACAGAGGTGGTAGAGAGAGTTGTTTTGTGCATACATTGCCTATCTGAAAAAATCCCTCTCCTCCCCCTAAGTACAACTGCCCTTTGATGCTCTGTCTGACAGGCCAGTTGACCATTCCAAGGTTTTGGTCTTCTCTTGAAATGGAACTACCTCTGTTTAGTGCTCACATCTTCCAGAGATCATCTGCCAACTTATCTAATAAGATATGCATATAAAAACCTTGTAAAATATAAAACACTGAACACAGGTAAGGAATAACTATCATTAGTCCTCATTTAATGTAGTGAATTATGTTAATTTGACAAGTGAAGCAAGGAAAAGTTGGAGTAGAAAAATAAATTTCAGATCCTAAGTATATTTAAGCTCTCCTATCTTCTGTGTATTTAATCTTTCCTTGTCAGAGAAAGAACCATATCTTTTTAAAGTTGAGTATGGTGCTTAGCTCACTGTGGGTGTTTAACGAATGTTAAATAATAATAATAGCTATTTATGGATCATTGCACCACTTGATAACACTTTCCTTCCATTGAATCACACCTTTTAGCAAGCCATTTTTAAAATGTATTCCTAACTAAAATAAGGTGGAATAACTCACAGTTAGAATTGATATTTATATAAAAAAGAACTGGCACAAAACCAATGATTTAAACTGCAACTTTCCAATTCCTTCTTGGTGGCATTAATAATGGTGCCCTTTTGAAATGTCTTTTCTTTTTTCAAATACCATATTATAAGTGTGATAGGCTGACTAGAGGGTATAGTCTTCCTATTTGCTGTTTTTTCCCCTTCCTTTTGCTTTCACATTTTGTGATATGCCTTGGGGGGGAGGGCATCAAAGGGAATAATAACCTAATTTTAACCTTTAATTGCTTTTGCTCTTTAACTATGTCTGTGGTTTCAGTTTTCCTGCTCGTTATGCTATATTGCTCCTCGGCTATGGCACATGTGTACATAGGGGCTGAGATAATGATCTGTAAGAGCCCCTCCAATTCAGACGCTGTGTGTGTCTCTAAAGAAGATGTACATCATATGTGTCTTGTACTGTTTTTGGTTATGAAGAATTATGTCTGTTTAATAAGCCTCTAAAATATTAACCCTCTAAAAGGATAAACATTCTCTAGATCCTTTAAGAATATGTCCATGGAGCTGAGTTTCAGACACCTTGGAGTAATGAAAAAGAATATCCATCTTATTAAGGCTTCACAAAAATTGTCAATTTTTACCTGGAATGCCCTTTCTCTACCTGGTGAACTCCTACTCACCATTTGAAACTCAGCCTAAACATCTTCTCCTTTCTGAACCTTTGCCCAACAAAGAAGAGCATCTCTGCTCCCATGCTGTCTCACAGTGTGCAACACTTTCTTGAGCTCTATAATTATCTGCATTTGCGACTGCATCTTCCATCAGATTATGAGCTGTTTATTGGGAAGAATGTTTCTTATCCATCTTTGAGTCCCTAGTGACAGGAACATAGGAAGTGCTCAACAAATGTTTCCTAAAGGAATGAATGAATCATTATTGGAAGTGAGGAGTTCTGGGTTGTAGTTCCAGCTCTGCTGCTAATAAGGTGTGGTTCTGAGCAACTTGATGAACTTTTCCAGGTTTCAATTTCCTCAAGTATAAAATGAAGGGATATTTTAGAAACTCTCTCAGGTCTATTTGATGATTTTGTTTTCTTTTTTTTTTTTTTTTAAATATTTTTATTTATTTCTAGGAGAGAGGGAGAGAGACAGCATGAGCAGGGGAGGGTCAGAGAGAGAGGGAGTCACAGACTCTGAAACAGGCTCCAGTCTCTGAGCTGGCAGTCAGCACAGAGCCCGACGTGGGGCTCGAACCCACGAACCGCGAGATCATGACCTAAGCGAAAGTCGGACACTTAACCGACTAAGCCACCCAGGTGCCCCAATGATTTTGTTTTCTTTTTTTTTTTTAATTTTTTTAAAATGTTTTATTTATTTCTAGGAGAGAGACAGCATGAGTAGGGGAGGGTCAGAGAGAGAGGGAGTCACAGACTCTGAAACAGGCTCCAGTCTCTGAGCTGGCAGTCAGCACAGAGCCCGACGTGGGGCTCGAACCCACGAACTGCGAGATCATGACCTAAGCGAAAGTCGGACGCTTAACCGACTAAGCCACCCAGGCGCCCCGATTTTGTTTTCTTAATTAAGATCGTGAACTCCTTTTGGCAGGGATTCTGTTTTCTGTGTCGCTATGCATAGCACACTAAATATTTATGACACTCAGAAAAACACATATTGAAAAAGTAACCCATGATTGAGTTGTGGGGCAAATGATCAATATCATCTCAAACCAAAGGGATGGTCTTTATGCATGGTTAGTTTTAAAAGAGTATCTGTTATACAGAAGTGCTTGTTCATGTTCTTATACATCTTCAGATTTGAAGGGCAACTGTAAAGTGGGGGCAGAGGCCAGGTCTCAAAGAGACAGTGTTGGAGGGGCCAAGCTGGCTGAGCAGCATGCATGTTATCCGCTTCTCTTGTCCCGGAAATGCAGCTATATCAGCATCAAACCATTTTGCACACCTAGAAAATTGATCTGAGGATTTACACAACAATCTGCATAACTTGAGCCACAGAACTCAGCAGGTATGCAGCACGGAGAGATGAACTGGGAGAGAGAGAGGGTATGAAGCCGTAAATTGTGAAGAGAGGACAGAGGACGGAGGGAGAGTACAGGAAAAGTACTCCCCACATACATAGCTGGAGAGAAAGAGAAAGAATGGAAGCACCCACAATTGTCTGAACAAGAAAGGAAGAAAAGAGAAAGGAGAGGTTTTCAATATCATTAGGACTCTATGAACAGAGCACATCAGCATTGGAAATTCCGCAGCCCAATACCTAGCAGTGCTCTGGTGGGAAGGGTGAATCCTCAGGAACTGGCAGCCAGGTCCAAAGGGTCTGTGGGCCACATGGGGAGAGGTGGTTTCCCTACTACCCTGCTGGGAGGGTATTTGGTAGAGGCTGTATGGCCTCCTCACAGGCAAAGGTCCCAGTGGATCCCAGAGAACACAATTGCTGGTATCGGAACAAAAATGCCAGGGTGCAGTGAAACCTGACGCAGGTTGTGGGTTGTGATTTACCATAATCCCTAAAATGCAAATGCTGTGAGATCACACAAACTTATTCTGGATCAAGCCAGCATCCAGTCACAACCTCTGAGCCTCGGCAGCATGATTACAGGAACGTTCCCCAGGGGCAAGCCGGCATCTGGTCATTGTTCCTCAGAACCCTCCCCCAGAGGGCAGAGTGGGTCCAAGCCATAGGGCCCTCAGAAGTGAGGAGTTTGGAAACAGTGCCATCTGAGATAAAATTTGGGAAGGAGGTGCTGCCTGGCAGGCTAACAGTTTGGATGCGGAGAGTGTAGAAGTGGGGAGTGGAAGGAGGCTGGAGACAAAGGAGGGGTGCTTGATTGCTGGTGGGGTAGAGCAGAGTTCTGATGCTAGAGACTGGGAAGCTGGGTGACACCATTTTCACCTCTCCCACCAAGATGATCCACCCCATTAAGCTAAGCAGCGCCACCTCGTGGAGAATAGAGCCATTACACCAGACCTTGGAGGATGACCACGAATCTCTCTGCTGCCTTAGTGTATGGACTATAAAGTGCTTCATAGTTTGACTTCTAGGAGAAATCGGATGTAATTTCATTTGGATTTCATTCTGTTTGCTGGTCCATCTATTAGGTTTTTTTGTTGTTGGTTTTGTGTTTTCTTTTTCTTTACTTTTCTTATTCTTGGATATAGAAAGAGAAAACAATTTATTTTTATTTTGCATCTTTATGTAAAATATTTAAAAACACTTTTTACTATTTTTTGAAATTTATTTTTTTATTGTTTTACCTTCTCCAATTCATTTTATTCTATTTTCATTGTATACATTTTCTTAATTTTTAAATGTTTTTTAACTTCTTTTTTTCTTTTTCTTTTCTTTCCCTTTTCTCTCTATTGAATCAAGCTTCTTTCAACAACTGGAACAAAACATACCCAGGATCTAGCTTCCTTTATTTGATTTTTTTGGTGTTGTTTTAAATATTTTTAATTTTTTAAAAAAATTTATTATTTTTCTTCCTCCAAAATGACAAAATGAAGGCATTCACCCCAAAAGAAAGAGCAGGAAGAAATGACAGCCAGGGAACTAATGAACACAGGTATAAACAAGATGCCTAAATTAGAATTCAGAATCATGATAATAAGAATACTAGCTGGGGTTCAAAAGCATAAAATCCCTTTCTGCAGAGATAAAAGATGTAAAATCTAGTCAGGACGAAATTAAAAATGCAATAACTAAGATGCAGTCTCTAAATGATGCCACAGAGGCAAGGATGGATGAAGCAGAGCATTGAATCAGCAATATGGAAGACAATATTAAGGAGAATAATGAAGCAGAAAAAGAGGGAAACTAAGGCAAAAGAGCACGGCATAAGAATTAGAGAACTCGGTGATTCACTAAAAAGGAATAACATCCGAATTATAGGAGTTCTAGAAGATGAAGAGAGAGAAAGAGGGGTAAAAGGTTTATGTGAGCAAATCATACCAGAAAGCTTTCCTAACCTGGGGAAAGACACAGACATCAAAATCCAAGAAGCACAGAGAACTCCCACTAGATTCAACAAAAACTGATTATCAACAAGGCATATCCTAGTCAAATTCACAAAATACACAGGTAAGGAAAGAATTATGAAAGCAGCAAGGGGAAAAAAAAAAAAGTCCTTAACCTATAAGGGAAGACAAATCAGGTTCAGAAACTAGGCAGGCTAAATACAAATGGCAGGATATAGTCAACATGTTGAATCAGAAAATATTCAGCCAAGAATTTTTTATCCATCAAGAGCTGTCATTCAAAAGAGAAGGAGAAGTAAAAAGTTCCCAGGCAAACAAAAACTAAAGGAATTTGTGACAACTAAACCAGCCCTGCAAGAAATTATAAGGGGGACTCTCTAAGAGGAGAATAGATGAAACAAAACAAAAAAGACCAAAAGCAACAAGGACTAGAAAGGACCAGAGAACACTACCAGAAACTCCAACTCTACGGGCAATACAATGGCAATAAATTCGTATCTTTCAATACTTACTCTAAATGTCAATGCTCTAAACACTTTAATCAAAAGATGTCAGGTAACAGAATGGAAAGAAAACAAGATTCATCTACATGTTGTTTACAAGAGACCCATTTTAGATCTAAGGACACCTTTAATTTTTTTTTAATGTTTATTTACTTTTGAGAGAGAGAGAGACAGAGTGTGATCAGGGAGGGGCAGAGAGAGAGGGAGATACAGAATCTGAAGCAGGCTCCACACCCTCAACTGTCAGCACAGAGCCCAATGCGGGGCACGAACTCACAAACCATGAGATCATGACCTGAGCTGAAGTCAGATGCCTAACCAACTGAGCCATCCAGGTACCCCTAAAAACACCTTCACATTGAAAGTAAGGGGGTGGAGAACCATCTATCATGCTAATGGACACCAAAAGAAAGCTAGAATAGCCATACTATATCAGACAATCTAGATTTTAAAATGAAAACTGTAACAAAAGGTGAAGAAGGGACATTACATCATAATTAAGGGGTCTATCCACCAAGAAGATCTAACAATTATAAACATTTATTCCCCAACATGAAACACCCAAATATATAATCAATTAATCACAAATATACAGAAACTCATTGATATTAATACCATAATAGTAGGGACTTCAACACCCTACTTACAGTAATGGAAAGATCATCAGAACAGAAAATCAACAAGGAAACCATGGCTTTGAATGACACACTGGACCGGATGGACTTAATAGATATATTCAGAACATTTCATCCTGAATCAGTAGAATACATATTCTTCTCCAGTGCACATGGAACATTCTCCAGAATAGATCACATACTTGGTCACATATCAGCCCTCAACAAGTTCAAAAAGATTGAGATCATACCGTGCATATTTTCAGGCCACAATGCTATGGAACTCAAAATCAACATTAAGAAAAATTTGGAAAGACAAGGAATAGTTGGAGATTAAAGTACATCCTCCTAAAGAATGAATGGGTTAACCAAGAAATTAAAGAGGAAATTAATATGTACATGGAAGCCAATGAAAATGATAACATGACAGCCCAAAACCTCTAGGATCCAACAAAGGAGGTGATAGGAGGAAAGTATATAGCAACCTAGGCCTTCCTTAAGAAGGAAGAAAGGTCTCAGATACACAACCTAACCTGACACCTTGAAGAGCTGGAAAAAGAAGAGGAAACAAAACTCCAAACCAGCGAATGATGGAAAGCAATAAAGATTAGAGTGGAAATCAATGCTATGGCAAAAAACAAAAATACGGTAGAACACATCAATGAAACCAGGAGCTGGCTCTTTGAAAAAAATTAACAAAATTGATAATCCCCTAGCCCACTTGATCAAAAGGAAAGGACCCAAATAAAAAAAAAAAATGAATGAGGAAAGATCACAACCAAAAATAAATAGAAACATAGTAAGAGAATATTATGAGCAATTATATGCCAATAAATTGGGAAATCTGGAAGAAATGGACAAATTCCTAGAAATATATAAATTACCAAAACTGAAACAGGAAGAGAAGGAGAATTTGAATAGACCTATAGCCAGTAAAGAAATTGAGTTAGTAATCAAAAACCTCCCAAAAACAAGAGTCCAGGGCTGGATGGCTTTCCAGGGGAATTCTACCAAACATTTAATTTTTTTAAATGTTTTTATTTTTGAGACAGAGAGATGAGTATGAATGGGAGGCGGGCAGAGAGAGAGCCAGAGACACAGAATCCAAAGCAGGCTCCAGGCTCTGAGCTCTCAGCACAGAGCCCGACACGGAGCTCAAACCCATGAACTGTGATATTATGACCCAAGCCGGAGTTGGGTGCTTAACTGACTGAGCCACCAAAGTGCCCCTCTACCAAACATTTAAAGAAGAGTTAACACCTATTCTTTTAAAGCTGTTCCAAAACATATAAATGGTAGGAAAACTTCCAAACTCACTCTCTGAGGCCAGCATTACCTTGATCCCCAAACCAGACAAAACCCCACTAAAAATGAGAACTAAAGACCAATTTTCCTGATGAACATGAAATCAAAAATTCTCAGCAAGTTACTAGCCAACCAGCTCCAATAAGGCATTAAAATAATTATTCACCATGATCAAGTGGGATTTATACCTGGGATGCAGGGTTGGTTCAATATTTGCAAATCAATCAATGTGATAAATCACATCAATTAAAGAAAAGACATGAACCACATGATCTTCTCAATAGACACAGAAAAAGCATTTGACAAAATACAGCATCCTTTCCTGATAAAAACCCTCAAGAAGTAGGGATAGAAGGATCATATCTCAAGATCATAAAAGCTATGTATGAAAGATCCACTACTAAAATTATCCTCAATGGGGAAAAACTGAGAGCTTTCCCTCTAAGGTCAGGAACATGATAGGGGTGTTCACTCTCACCACTGTTATTCAACATAGTATTGGAAGTCTTAGCCTCAGCAATCAGACAACACAAAAGAATAAAAGTCATCCAAATCAGCCAGTAGGAAGTCAAACTTTCACTCTTTGCAGACGACATGATACTTTATATGGAAAACCCAAAAGATTCCACCAAAAATGCTACAATTGATTCATTAATTCAGCAAAGTCACAGGATATAAAATCAATGCACAGAAATCAGTTGCATTTCTATACACCAATAATGAAGCAGCAGAAAGGGAAATGAAGGAATTGGTCTCATTTACAATTGCACCACAAACCATAAACTACCTAGGAATAAACCTAACCAAAGAGGTGAGAAACCTATACATTGAAAACTGTAGAAAGCTTATGAAAGAAATTGAAGAAGCCACGAAAAAAAAAAAAAAGGAAAAATATTCCATGCTCATGGATTGGAAGAACAAATATTGTTAAAATGTTGATGCTACCCAAAGCAGTCTACACATACAATGCAATCCCTATCAAAATAACACCAGCATTCTTCGCAGAACTACAACAGACAATCCTAAAATTGTATGGAACCACAAAAGACCCCGGATAGCCAAAGCAATCCTGAAAAAAGAAGACCAAAGCTGAAGTCATCACAATTCCAGACTTCAAGATGTACTACAAAGCTGTAATAATCAAGAAACTATGGTAGTGGCACAAAAACAGACACTTAGACCAATGGAACAGAACAGAGAACCCAAAAATAGAACCACAAACATATAGCCAACTAATCTTTGACAAAGCATGAAAGAACATCCAATGGAATAAAGACAGTCTCTTCAGCAGATGGTGCTGGGAAAATTGGACAGCAGCATACAGAAGAATGAACCTGGGCCACTTTCTTACACCATTCCCAAAAATAAATTCAAAATGGATGAAAGATCTAAACATAAGACAGGAAGCCATCAAAATCCTAGAGGAGAAAACAGGCAAAAACCTCTTTGACCTTGCCCATAGCAACTTCTTACTCAGTATGTCTCCAGAGGCAAGGGAAACAAAAGCAAAAATGAACTATTGGGACCCCATCAAGCTAAAAACTCTGTATGGAGAAGGAAACAACCAGAAAAACCAAAAGGCAACAGACAGAATGGGGAGAAGAGATTTGCAAATGACATATCAGATAAAGGGTTAGTATCCAAAATCTATAAAGAACTTATCAAGCTCAACACCCCAAAAACAATCCAGTAAAGAAATGGGCAAAAAGACATGAATAGATACTTTTCTAAAGAAGACATCCAGATGGCTAACAGACACATGAAAAAATGCTCAACATCACTCATCATCAGACAAATACAAATCAAAACCACACTGAGATACCACCTCACACCTGTCAGAATGGCTAACATTAACAACTCAAGCAACAATAGATGCTGGCGAGGACATGGATAAAGAGGAACCCTTTTACACTGTTGGCGGGAATGCAAACTGGTGTGGCCACTCTGGAAAACAGTATGGAGTTCCTCAAAAATTAAGAATAGAACTACCCTATGATCCAGCAACTGCACTACTAGTTATTTATCCAATGGATACAGGTGTGCTGTTTCAAAGGGGCACATGCACCCCAATGTTTATAGCAGTGGTGTCAACAATAGCCAAAGTATGGAAAGAGCCCAAATGTCCATTATCAGACAAATAGATAAAGAAGATGTGGTGTATATATATATATATATATATATATACACACACACACACACACAATGGACTATTACTTGGCAATCAAAAAGAATGAAATCTTGCCATTTGTAACTATGTGGATGGAACTAGTGTGTATTATGCTAAGCAAAATTAGTCAATCAGATAAAGACAAAGATTATATGACTTCACTCATAAGTAGAATTTAAGATACAGATAAATGAACAGAAGGGAAAGAAAGTAAAAATAATATAAAAACAGAGAGAAAAAATAATATAAAAACAAAACATAAGAGACTCTCAGATATTGAGAACAAACTGAGGGTTTTTGGAGGGGCTGTGGGTGGAGGGATGGGCTAAATGGGCAAGGCACATTAGGGGGGACACTTTTTGTGATGAGCACTGGGTGTTATATGTAAGGGATGAATCACTGGATTCTATTCCTGAAATCATTATTGCACTATATGCTAACTAACTTGGATGTAAATTAAAAACACAAAACCAAAACCAAAAAAAAACCCAAAGAAAGCAAAGAGACAATGGTTAATGGAAATGAATGAGAATCCTTATTGCCAACTGATATTTTATTCAGCACTTATTTTGTGCCAGGTAGATTACACATGTTATTTCTAATTTTCAACACAGACTTCTAAAGCCATTGAACCAAACCTTAGAAAAGTTATATAACTTGCTCTCCAATTTATCTATCGCCATTTTATACCTTCATAATGATATAAAATGGTGGCTATTTTATTACACGCCTAGATTCTGTGGGTCAGGAATATTGTGTGTACTTTGTTTTTGCTCCTCTATGTCTAGGGCTTCGGTTAGGAAGACTTGGGGGGGCGGTATTCCTGGAAGTCTAGGAGTTAGAATCACTTAAGGGTTTACCTTAGAAGTTGATGCTTGTACTTAGCTGAGACCTCAACTGGAGCTTTTGCCAAAACACCTGCATTTGGCTTCTCTACATGGGTTCTCTCACTTCCCCTTATCATGGTGCCTGTGATCCAATAGGAGTGTTTCAAGAGGACTAAAAAAAGCTGCATTGCTTCTCATGACATAGTTTCAGATGTCATGTAGTGCCGGATCCAGTGTAATCACAGGCCTACCCAGATTCAAGGGATGGAGAACATAGATCCTTCCTCTCATTAGAAGATTTAACATCTCATTGTAAAAAGGACATGTGTGATAAGAAATCTTGTAAGCATCTTAGAAAATCTGCCCCAGTAGCCCAAGTTTCAGAGATAGAAAGAGGTAGAGATGAGATTCAATCTGTCCATTTTTGTTCAAGACTTCTAGACTTTTCATTACACCACAGGATCTCAGTTATTTGATGATGCTGATACTTGGAAGGAGATTTCCCTTATTTTTTTTTAAATGTTTTTTTTTTTAATTTATTTCTAGGAGAGAGAGAGACAGCGTGAGCAGGGGAGGGTCAGAGAGGGAGTCACAGACCGAAACAGGCTCCAGGCTCTGAGCTGGCAGTCAGCACAGAGCCCGATGCGGGGCTCGAACCCACGAACCACGAGATCATGACCTAAGCGAAAGTCGGACGCTTAACCGACTAAGCCACCCAGGCGCCCCGAGATTTCCCTTATTTGTAAGTCTGTTAATTTAAGTAAGGTTAACTTTCCTTAAAATATCAATTATTCCCTCTTTACTTTTCTCTATTCTCTTGTATATCATTTTTACCTTGGACCCAATTACTTCACCTGGTTCTCTCTCTCTCTCTTTTTGATATATCATTTTTCTCTCTTAAATTCTGCATGGCTATGGCATTTCCTTTATTCACTTTTTTCAAAGTCTGGAAAATTATGAAACCACGCCATTGTTTCATCCCTCATTGTCTTCTGAGACTTATTTTAGAGAAAAACCACCTATTTGTAATCATTCCTCAAGGTATTTTCTTATAGTTAGTGGTGTGTGTGTGTGTGTGTGTGTGTGTGTGTGTGTGTGTTGGGAATGGATAGATCGACCCCTGAATAGATAGACCTGGCTGTTGGTATTACCTGAGAAGGTGAGACTGGGATTATTTGTGAAGCTTGCTAGGGCATTGGTTCTCAACTCTGGCTGCATGCATATTAGAACTACCTGGGAAACTTCTACAAAATGCTGATGACGGTAACCCACTCCAGAACCATTAAATCAGAATCTATGGATTCATAGATTGCAGGGGCAAACAGTGATATTTAAGAAGACAAAAACAAAACTTCCCAGATGAGCAAAACACACGATCATGTTTGAGAAACACTGCACTAAAGAATTCTGATGTTTTCAGTTGAGAATCACTGAGAATCCCTGAACTGGGACTCATAGAAGGTGGAGTGAGTGGCATACATTCCATGCCAGGGATAGAAACCTCATTATCAGGTACAGAGCACTCCTGTACAGGGTGTTGAACTGCCTGGAGGCAGTGGTTAGTGCTGGTTACACTGTGGGTCAAAACACAGTGTACACTCCCCAGGAATGATGGAGATCCCCCACTTCAGAGAGCTCCCCTGAAAGGGGCAAGAAGCCCAACATGCTGAGTCCCTCAAGTCAGGACTGGTCTGGAAAGCTGCATGTGGGGCATGGGGTGGGTGCAGTGATGGAGAACTTGGCCTGTCAAGGCAACGGAAACAAGGCAGAAGGTAATTATTAACTGAGCAGATTTGGTTCTGAACCAACAGCCTCAACAACATAATCTGGGGGTGGATGAAGCACAGGAAATTTGGAGAATATGTTTCTAATGATGTTCCTTCTCTTTTAAGGGTACCATATTGTTTCATTTATTAATTTTAAATTGTCAATTGTAGTTTTATGTGAAAGTTATCATTCCTACAAATGAAATAATTTTTCATAATTGCAGAGCTTTAGGAATATACAAGGATATTAAAATTAGCGTATATTTGTTATTTGTAAAGGTTTATATTATTGCCTTTTCATTTAGTTCCTCAATACTGTGAATCTCTGTTTCAACAGAATTTAAGATACTTCGAAGACTTCTGTTCAACTTGCAATTTACTACTGTTGCTAATAAGACAAGTTGAAGTAATACAGTGTAATCACACCATGTGCTCATTTAACTTAGGCAAATATAACTACTCATGCTTGAAAAAATATATAAAGACAGGGGTGCCTGAGTGTCTCAGTTGGTTAAGCATTCAACTCGGTTTTGGCTCTGGTCATGGTTCATGGGTTAGAGTCCCATGTCGGGCTCTGTGCTGACAGTGTGGAGCCTGCTTGGGAGTCTCTCTTCCTCTGTCTCTGCCCCTCCTCTGCTTGCATGCTCTCTCTCTCTCCAAAAAATAAATAAGAATCAAAAATGTATATATATATATACACACACACACATAAAGACAGAAGAAGGAAGAAATAATCTAAGTACTGCAGACAACTCTGCTATATCACTAAATGAGTGTATGACCCTCTATCCCATTTTCCTTGCATCTCTTATATAGAGATCATTTGTGCTACACTGAATATGGTTTATTCTTTTTTTCTTAACGTTAATTTATTTTCAAGAGAGACAGACAGAGAGCAAGTAGGGGAAGATCGGAGAGAGAGGGAGACACAGAATCCAAAGCAGGCTCCAGGCTCTGAGCTGTAAGCGCGAAGCCCAGTGCGAGGTTCAAACTCAAGAACTGCAAGATCATGACCTGAGTCAAAGTTGGATGCTTAACCAACTGAGCCAGCCAGGTGCCCCAAATATGATTTATTCTTATTGCTTAGACTACATATTTATTACTGAATATAATTATAACATAAAACTGCATATATTCATATGCATAGTATTTTAAAGGCAACATGCAACAATTTTACAAATAATTGTAAGTATAGTGTGCCAGTAGTGCAACCTACCCCATACCCCACGATATAAATTAGGGAAGGAGTAAATAAACCTACTGGGGTTGTAGCAGACCAGGGACATTTTTACACCTTCCATGGACGGGTGCCATACATACCAGTTCAGGCTCAATATGTCTCCATTCTTAATTCCAGGCACTCACATCATATTCTTAATTTTTAAAGAAGATCTGACATTTCCCTTAATGCCAGTCATGAGGATGTATGCCTGCCTGGCTCTTGTGCCACAAGTTCATGCATTTGTTACTTATCTTCCCTGCTGTGGATGTCAGGCTGTGACTTTGCTTTGACAGCAGAGGCACATAAGTAGCCAAGTGTTAAATGACTCTGGAGTAATTAGAGGGCTCATATTGAAAAGAGGTTACTCAGATGAAGCTCTGCAAAGGAGCTGAATTTAGACTAGGTTTAAAAATGTGGAATATTCCTTCATCTTCACTTGCCACCCATTTCTAACATAAGGATACCTACAGTAAGGCAAAATGAAGGTGACAGTCATTACTCAGTGGCATGACCTCATGTGTCTTCTACTGCTCGGTACACTCCTTCTGTTTCTTATCCACTCAGAGCTTCTTAAAAGCCATGGAGACACCTCTGGCTAACAATACTGCTGTGACACACTTGGCGAAAGAAGGGCATGGAAGTGAATCATTAAATCCGCTGATAAGGAAGAGAAAATTAATTCGAATAATCCAATGTTTAGGGGGAAAGTAATAAAATTTTACCCTGAGCTTGGGAAAATTAAACTCGTATAATTGATTTTAGACACACTTTAGTCTCATTCAAGTAGCATGTGAAGGAGCAGGAAAGAGTTAAAGTCTGGTACAGTAATAAACTGAATCAGAAAAAGTATCCTTTATTTCATATAAGCTCTTGCACTCAGATACTTAGCATTATAATTAGGTCTGACTTTTAATTGTAAAGGCATGAAGAGAGGATTTTAAAACAGGTTGAAAAACCCATTTGACTTCCATAGCAACAAGAGATTTTCTGAATCAAGTGAGCAGCAAGAATATTAAAAAGAAAAACTGATTCCCCAAATTTTAGAAGCTTCTTTGAAGCTAAAATATTAGAGGATGTAATGGTATTTGGAAATATGGCAGGCTCTCTTGATAGTTCCTAGCTTCATTTTTATCACTGGCACAGTATTATTTCCATTTATAATTGGATAAATATATTGTGTATGTGTAAAGCAATTCAGAATCTGTCTTCTGACTCACCTTGTGGGTAAAATCAATGTTTTTTAATATTGGATTTTTCAGTACTCAAGTGGTAGCAATAAAATCAACAGCAGCAGTAGTGTATTTTGAAGGCACATAGGGTTAGCATCAGGCATTAGGAGAGAGGCCTGAGGCCATTATGACCAACAGTGTGTCTGAGATTAGAAATCTCATGAAATTGTAAGGTTGGGAGATAACCAGAGGGGAAACTGAGGCTTGAAAAACAAGTGACTTGCTCCAAATTACCTAGACAGTTATTAAAAGTTATTAGAATTCTGTTCCTCGAATGCTGGTCTGGCCTGTCTTTCATTAACTCCCACTTTCCTAAAGTGATTGTTACCTGATCCAGTCCTCTCCCCACATGCACCTTAACAGAAAAAACACCTATGATGACAGAACATCTGCTTCAGTTGAGTCACAAAGGGTATCTAACTAGCGAAGCCCACCAGTTGGAATAATGTGAACTCAAAATATAAGCTTTTCTAACTTACCTGCCAAATCTTATCCAGATTTTTCAGAGCTTTTTCAGAGTGTCACTTAAGTTTGCTTATTTAGACAGTCTGCCTTTCAATGTACTTATCTGTAAACTAGATAGAACGGCTTAGCTTCCTTACTATTACTCAGAAATATAGTGACATTAGAGAAGAGTGTCACTACACACAACCCGGGGATTCAAAGCTACCCAGCCTCTGCTAACAGCTTTATCTGGGCTCTTGGCTGAAATAGGATTGGAAAGCAAAGGCTCCCATTGCTGAACTTGTCTCAATCTCCTTTCTCTCTATATATTTAAGTAGAGTTGACACATAATGTTACATTAGTTTCACGTGTACAACATAGTGATTCAATGAACTTGGCTCTATCCTCTGATTCTTTTTCCAAAAATTGCATAAAAGATGGTTAAGAGAGGTTCAAAATCTGTCAGGAGGTTACATAAACTTGCCCCTTCTTCCTCATATTTGCCCTTGTTTCTAATCTTTTTACCAAAGGATCCTCTACCCTACCTGCATCTACTGAACCCCTGTGATCCTGCCTGTGATGGTTAATTTTATGTGTCAACTTGGCTGGGCCGTGAAACCCTGATGTTTGGTCAAATAGTCTAAATGTTTCTGTGAAGGTATTTTTTAAAGATGAGGGTAACATTTAAATCAGTAGACTTTGAGTAAAGCAGACCCTCCTCCACAATGAGGGTAGGCCTCATCTAATCAGTCAAAGGCCTTAAAGGAAAAAGACTTCCTCCAAGGAAGAAAGGATTCTGCCAACAGACTGTTTTGGGGCTTAAGCTGGGACATTAACTCTTCCCTGGGTTTCTGACCTGCTGGCCTGCTGTGAAGATGTTGGACATGGCAACTCCCATAATGTTGTAAGCCAATTCCTTAAGATCTCTCTCTCTCTCTCTCTCTCTCTCAGGAATAGATGCGATGATACTTCTAGATCTAGTAGAGCTGTTGAATAGAACAAGAGAGAGGAGGGCTCTCCAATTCAGAATGTGCCTGAAGTAAAAAGTAGCATCTTAACTCTCAGAGTGACATTCTGGAAGCTCATGTTATCCTCTCCTAAGAGTAGGACCTGCTTGTCATGCGCTGCTGTTCTTACATCACATCTAAGCTCCTGAAGATGGATACAAGCTTAAATTTATGCTTTTTTTTTTTTTTTAAAAACCATGACTACTGAGAATTAATTACTTAATTTTGTTTCCATCATGTTATACTATATTTAACACCTTCTATTCTTCTTCTAGAATAATTCATTTCTTTACTACTTCCAGCCAGTAGAGATACTTTCAGAGTGATTCTGGATTCTTTTGAACAGTATCATTACCTCACTAAAAGTCTGTGGTGAGAATTGCAATCTGGTATGGGACCATAGCTCTACGTAAGATATACATAAGATGGTGGCTGTAGTTATTCTTTTGTGCTCTCTCTATTGGAAAAAAAAAATCCATGTTTTGCATTTTTATAATAAACAGAGCTATGATGGAGGGGGGGAGGAGGATGATTCTGGAGAATACTGCCTAACATACTGCCTCATACAGTTTGGGGGCCAGACCAACATGTGGTAGGTGGACACTTTCCTTCCCTTTCAAGTCTCTGACTGCCTGAGTCCTCTGTTGGGCAAATATTTTAGGCTCTTGAAACAAGTGTCTCTAACAAAGAAGAGTGGTTTCCTTCAGAAGCAGATGTAAAACTTGTAAAGGCAGCACTTTTCCTTGTAGCTCCTACCACTTTGTGATTATGCAGCTGAGAAGAATCGTAAGAGCAAATGGGTATCTGTCTCATTCATCCAAATATTGAAGTATTTATTGACCATCTACTCTATGTCAGTTCTCCTCTAGACACTGGAGAATCAAAGTGAACAAGACTGATAAAAATTCTGCTATCACGAAACCTGAACTCTAGTTGGGGAAGAGGCCAATAAACATCTACACAAGTTAATTTTGGGTTGTGGCAAGTTTTGAGGGAAAAAAGGAAAACAGGGACAGATTGAGGACAAAGAAGTTACTTTATTTTTATTTTATTTTTTGTGGACAGCATATAGTTGCATCATTTCCCCCCATATCTGATAACCATTTTTTAAAAGTTTTAATACCAGTATGGTTAATATACAATGTTCAATTAATATCAAGTGTACATCATAGTGATTCGGCAATTCTATACGTTATTTAGTGCTCATCATGTAAGTGTACTCTTAATCCCCTTCACCTATTTCACCACCCCTCTCCCTCTGGCAACCATCTGTTTGTTCTCTGTAGTTTAGTACCTGTTTCTTGGTTTCTTTCTCTCCCTTTCTTTTGATTGTTTTGTTTCTTAAATTCTTTAATTTCCTTTGATTGTTTTGTTCCATATAATTTTTAGGATTTTTTATTCTAGTTCTATGAAAAATGCTGTTGGTATATTGATAGGGATTGCATTAAATCTGTAGATTTCTTTGGGTAGTATGGACATGTTAACAATATTTGTTCTTCCAATCCATTAGCATGCAATATCTTTCCATTTCTTTGTGTCATCTTCAATTTGTTTCATCAAAGTTTTATAGTTTTCAGAGTACAGATTGTTCACATCTTTAGTTAGATTTATTCCTAGGTACCTTAATGGGTTTGGCCCAATTGTACATGGGATTGATTTCTTAATTTCTCTTTCTGCTGCTTCATTATTGGTATTTAAAAATGCAATGGGTTTCTGCACGTTGACTTTGTATTGTGTGACTGTAGTGACTTCATTTATCACTTCTAGTAGTGTTTTGGAGGAATCTTTAGGGTTTTCTATATAGGGTATTATGCCTTCTGCAAATAGTGAACATTTTACTTCTTCCTCACCAATCTGATATGTTTTATTCATTTTTCTTGTCTGAGGGGTGTGGCTAGGGCTTCCAGTACTATGTTGAATAAAAGTGATGAGACTGGACATCCTACTCTTGTTCCTGACATTAAGGAGAAAGCTCTCCGTTTCTCTCCATTGAGTATGATATATGCTCTAGGTTCATATATGTCTTTATTATGTTGAGGTATGTTCCTCTAAATCTACTTTGCTTTTATCATAAACTGATGTTGTACTTTTTCAAATGCTTTTTATGCATCTATTGTCTAGTGAAATAATCATGCTTTTTTTCCTTTCTCTTGTTGCTGTGATTTATCATGTTGATTGATTTGCAAATATTGAACCAACCTTGCATACAGGGAATAAATCCCACTTGATTGTGGTGAATGGTTAAAAAAAATTTTTTTTTCATGTTTATTATTTATTTCTGAGACAGAGAGAGAGAAACAGAGCACAGGCAGGGGAGGGGCAGAGAGAAAGAAGGAGATACAGAATCCAAAGCAGGCTCCAGGCTCTGAGCTGTCAGCCCAGAGCCCAATGTGGGGCCCAATCTCAAGGACTCTGAGCTTTAGACCATGACCTGACCTGAAGTCAGATGTTTAATTGACTGAGTCACCCAGGCACCCCATGAAGGATTTTTTTTAATGTATTAGATTCTGTTTTCTGGTATTTTGTTGAGGATTTTTTGCATAAATGTTCACCAAAGATTTGGCCTATAGTTCTATTTTTTCTGGTTTCTTTATCTGGTTTTGGTATCATGGTAATGCTGGCCTCATAGAGTGAATTTGGAAACTTTCCTTCTTCTATTTTTTGGAATATTTGAGAGGAATGGGTATTAACTCTTCTTTAGATGTTTGGTAGAATATTGCCTGAAGCCATCTGGTCTAGGACTTTTTCTTTTTTTGGAGTGTTTTAAATTAATGATTCAATTTCACTGCTGGTAATTGGTCTGTTCAAATTTTCTATTTCTTCCTGATTCAGTCTTGGGAGATTATATTTTTTCTAGGAATTTATCATTTTTTTCTAGGTTGTCCAACTTTTTGTCATAAGTTTTCATAATCTCTTATAATTGTAAAATTATAATTTTGCTGATCTTGTCAAAGAACCAGCTTCTGGTTTCATTGATCATTTCTACTGTTTTTTTTTGTTTATTTGTTTGTTTTTAGTTTCCATTTTGTTTATTTCTGCTCTGATCTTTATTATTTCTTTCCTTTTTTTTTTTTTTTTTTTTNAGAGAGAGAGAGAGACAGCGGAGCAGGGGAGGGTCAGAGAGAGAGGGAGTCACAGACTGAAACAGGCTCCAGGCTCTGAGCTGGCAGTCAGCACAGAGCCCGACGCGGGGCTCGAACCCACGAACCGCGAGATCATGACCTAAGCGAAAGTCGGATGCCCAACCGACTAAGCCACCCAGGCGCCCCTATTATTTCTTTCCTTACACTTGTTTTCAATTTTGGTTTTCTTTCTCTGGTTCTTTTAGGTATAGGGTTAGGTTATTTATTTGAGATTTTTCTTGCCAGATCTCAAAGATTTCAGACCATTGAATTCTCATTTTCATTTGTCTGCATGTATTTTTTATTTCCTCTTTGACTTTTTGGTTGACCCATTCATTGTTTAGTAGCATGTTATTGAACCTCCATGTATACGTGCTTTTTACAGATTTTTTCTTTAGTTGATTTCTGGTTTCATGGAGTTGTGGACAGAAAAGATCCATGATATGACTTCATATTTTAAAATATCTTGAGAATTGTTTTGTGGCCTAATATGTGATCTGTTCTGGAGAATGTTCCATATGCACTTGAAAAGAATTTGTATTCTGCTGTTTTAGGATAGAATGTTCTGAATATATCTGTTAGATCCATCTGGTCCGTGTTCTTCAAAGCCACTATTTCCTTGTTAATTTTCTGTTTGGATTATCTATCCATTCATGTAAGTGAGTTATGTTAAAGTCCTCCACTATTATTATATTACTATCAATTATTTCCTTTGTGTCTGTTATTAGCTGCTTTATATATTTAGGTACTTTCATGTTGGGTGTGTAAATACTTATAATTGCTATATCTTCTCATTGGATTATTCTCTTTATAAGTATGTAATGTCCTTTTTTGTCTCATGTTATAGTCTGTTGATTTAGTTCAATGTAAGTATTGCTACCCTAGCTTTCTTTTCATTTTTATTTGGATGATAAATGCTTTCCCATCTCTTCACTTTCAATCTGCATGTAACTTTAGGTCTGAAATGAGACCAATAGATTGGTCTTGCTTCTTTATCTATTCTGTCACTGAATATCTTTTGATTGCAGTGTTTGGTTCATTCACATTAAAGTAATTATTATTTAAAAAAATTTTAAATCTTTTTATTTTTGAGAGATAGAGAGACAGAGACAGAGAGACAGAGTGCGAGTGGGGGAGGAACAGATAGAGAGAAGGAGACACAGAATATGAAGCGGGCTCCAGGCTCTGAACTGTCAGAACAGAGCCCAATGCAGGGCTTGAACTCATGTGCAAGTTCATGACCTGAGCCGAACTTGGATTCTTAACTGACTGACCCACCCAGGGGCCCCTCAAAGTAATTATTGATAGGTATGTAAGGTATGTATTTATTGCCATTTGTTACTGTTTTATGGTTGTTTTCTTAGTTGTTCTCTGTTTTTTTCTTCTCTTGCTCTCTTCTCTCATGGTTTGCTGGATTTCTTTTGTGATATGCTTAGATTTATTTCTCTTTAGTTTTTGCATATCTATTACTGGTTTTTGATTTGTGGTTGTCATTAGGTTTGTATATACCCTCTTCTGCATATAGTAGTCTATATTAAGTTGACAGTCACTTAAATTTGAACCCCTTTATTACTTCTCCCTGTCCCCACCTCCATGTTTTAGGTGTGTGATGTCATACTTTACATCCTTTTATTTTGTGAATCTCTGGACTGATTTTCATAAATATACTTATTTTTTTTCTGCTTTCTCCTCCTATTTTTCTTACTTCTGCTTATAATTTTTCTTTTCCACACACAGAGTACCTTTGAACATTTCTTGTGGGGCTAGTTTCATGGTCATGAACTTCTTTAGTTTTTGTTTGTGTGGGTGGGGAAACTGTCTCTCCTTCTATTCTGAATGATAGCTTTGTTGGAGAGAATAGTCTTGGCTGCAGGGCTTTCTTCCCCATCACTTTGAATATATCAATGTTTCTGCTGACACTGCACAGTTTCTGCTGAAAAATTAGCTAATAGGCTTATAGGGGTTACCTTGTAGTAACTGTTGTCTTTTCTCTTGCTTCTTTTAATGCTCTCTCCTTATCACTACTTGTTGACTTTTTAATTACTATATGTCTTGGTGTGGACCTTCTAGAGGCTGCCAGCAGTTTTCTGCCATGTGGCCTGCTCCATAGTTTGCAGTATATAGCTGTCTGCTTCTTCAAGGCCAGCAGGAAAGTGAGAGTAGGTCTGCTGGCAAGAATCAGCCTTCTCTAACATAAGGGAATGACATCCCATCAACTTTGCTGTGTTTTATTGGTTAGAAGAAAATCACAGGTCTCATATTCAAAGAGAGTAGAGTATATGAAGGGATGAATACCAGAAGGAAGAATCATTAGGAATCACCTTAGGGTCTCTCAAAACTACAAACACTTTCCAAGTTTTAAAATTGTGAGATATCGGGCCTGATGGAACTCTTTCACTTCAGCCTTTATAGGAACCAACTACAGAAGGAGTGGCTGTTGTATGAAACCCAGGTGTAAAGGTACCACGTTTATATTAGTGCATGAATAGACAGACAGACTGGTAAAACAGAATAGAAACATCCAAATATACTCAAGTATAAACTGAAATTTAGATTATGATAAAAGTGGCATCTACAACCACTGGGAAAATGATGGGCAGATAAATAAATGGTGTCGGGATAACTGGATAGCAATTTGGAAAAAGATACTAGATCTGTATCAGAATTCAGAATTAATCCATTTTAAATATAAAAATGTAACCATCTAAGAACAGAAGAAAATATAGGTGAGTTCCTTTATAACCCAGGGGAAAGCCTTGATAATGTTGATTAAAAATCCAGATGCAAGGAAAAAAAATTAATAAATTTGACTACATTAAAAAAGTTACATTGCAACACACAGACATACACAAACAGGGAAAAGTTTTTGTAGAATGTATTGAAAATAACAGTGTAATCTCCCTAATATTAAAAAACTCTTAAAATTTAGTGAAAAAGACCCAAACCCAATATAAAAAATGGGCAAATTGACAGTTTATAGAAAAGATAGGTAGATGACCTTTAAAGATATGAAAACATGTTCAGATTCACTCACAATAAGAGAAATGAGAAAGTTACACTGAAATATCATTCTCACCTAATAGATTGGCAAAAATTAAAAAAAATTTGGCAATATATTTGGCACAAAAACAGACACATAGACCAATGGAACAGAATTGAGAACTCAGAAGTGGACCCAAAAGTGTACAGCCAACTGATCTTTGACAAAGCAGGAAAGAGTATCCAATGGAAAAAAGACAGCCTCTTTAACAGATGGTGCTGGGAGAACTGGAAGCAACATGCAGAAGAATGAAACTAGATCATTTTCTCACACCATACACAAAAATAAACTCAAAATGGATAAAGGACCTGAATGTGAGACAGGAAACCATTAAAACCCTAGAGGAGAAAGCCGGAAACAACCTCCTCCTTGACCTCCATCGCAGCAATTTCTTACTTGACACATCCCCAAAAGCAAAAGAATCAAGAGCAAAAATAAACTGTTGGGGCCTCATCAAGATTAAAAGCTTCTGCACAGCAAAGGAAACAACCCACAAAACTAATAGGCAACCAACGGAATGGGAAAAGATAGTTGCAAATGACATATCAGATAAAGCATTAATATCCAAAATCTATAAGGAACTCACCAAATTCCACACCCGAAAAACAAACAACCCAGTGAAGAAATGGGCAGAAGATATGAACAGACACTTCTCCAAAGAGGACATCGAGATGGCCAACAGACACATGAAACGATGCTCAGCATCCCTCCTCATCAGGGAAATACAAATCAAAACCACACTGAGATACCACCTCACACCAGTCAGAGTGGCTAAAATGAGCAAATCAGAGACAACGAGATGCTGGCGAGGATGTGGAGAAACGGGTACTCTCTTACACTGTTGGTGGGAATGTAAACTGGTACAGCCCCTCTGGAAAACAGTGTGGAGG
>NW_024081452.1:105532-149477 GCF_003009895.1 Hyaena hyaena | reverse complement strand
GAATGGATCAAGAAGATGTGGTTTATCTATACCATGGAATACTACATGGCAATGAGAAACAATGAAATCTGGCCATGTGTAGCGACATGGATGGACCTGGAGGGTGTTATGCTGAGCGAAATAAGTCAGGCAGAGAAGGACAAATATCATATGTTTGCACGTATAGGAGGATTAGGAGGAACTTAACTGAGGAACAAGGGGGAGAAGAAGGGGGGAAATGGTGGGGGAAAGGGAGAGAGGCAAACCATGAGAGACTCTTGAATGCTGACAAAAACTGAGAACTGATGGATGTAGGGGGAAGGGGAGATGGGCATGGAGGAGGGCACTCGTGGGAATGAGCACTGGGTGTTATGTGGAAACTAATTTGACAATAAACTATTTGTAAAAAAATAAATAAATAAAAAAATAAAAAATAAAAATTCCCTTCATGATTAAGCTAATTTGTTTTCTTTCAATTAATTTTTAAAAAATTTACATCCAAGTTAGCATATAGTGCAGCAATGATTTCAGAAGTAGATTCCCTAATGCCCCTTACCCATTTAGCCCATCCCCCCTTCATAAGCCCTCCAGCAATTCTGTTTCCTCTCTATATTTAAGAGTCTCTTGTGTTTTGTCCCCCTCCCTGTTTTTATATTATTTCTGCTTCCTTTCCCTTATGTTTATCTGTTTTGTATCTTAAAGTCCTCATATGAATGAAGTCATATGATATTTGTCTTTCTCTGATTGACTAATTTCACTTAGCATAACACCCTCCAGTTCCATCCATGTATTTGCAAAGTGGCAAGGTTTCAGTCTTTTCAATTGCTGAGTAATATTCCATTTTATACATACTCCACATCTTCTTTATCCATTCATCCATTGATGGACATTGGACTCTTTCCATACTTTGGCTATTGTCAATAGCACTGCTGTAAACATTGGGGTGCATGTGCTCCTTGGAAACAGCACACCTGTATCCCTTGGATAAATACCTAGTAATGCAGTTCTTAAAAAATTAAAAATAGAACTACCCTATGACCCAGCAACTGCATTACAGGAACCTCCATACTGTTTTCCAGAATGGCTGCACCAGTTCGCATTCCCACCAAAAGTGGAAAAAAGGTCCTCTTTCTCTGCATCCTCACCAACATCTGTTGTTGCCTGAGTTTTTAATGTTAGCCATTCTGATAGGTGTGAGGTGGTTGTGTTTTTGATTTGTATTTCCCTGATGAGTGATGTTGAGCATTTTTTCGTGTGTCTGTTAGCCATCTGGATGTCTTCTTTGGAGAAGTGTCTATTCATGTCTTTTGCCTGTTTCTTTACTGGATTATTTGTTTTTTGGGTGTTGAGTTTGATAAATTCTTTATAGATTTTGGATACTAATTCTTTATCTGATATGGCATTTGCAAATATCTTCTCCCATTCTGTCTGTTGCCTTTTAGTTTTGCTAATTATTTCCTTCTCTGTGCAGAAGGTTTTTATTTTGGTGAGGCCCCAATAGTTCATTTTTACTTTTGTTTCCCTTGCCTCTGGATACATGTTGAGTTAGCAGTTGATGCAGCTGAGGTCAAAGAAGTTTTTGTCTGCTTTCACCTCAAAGATTTTGATGGCTTTCTGTCTTACGTTTAGGTCTTTCATCCATTTTGAGTTTATTTTTGTGTATGGTGTGAGACAGTGGTCCACGTTCATTTTTCTGCATGTTGCTGTCCAGTTTTCCCAGCACCATTTGCTGAAGAGACTGTCTTTATTCCATTGGATATTCTTCCCTGCTTTCTCAAAGATTAGTTGGCCATATGTTTGTGGGTCCATTTCTGAGTTCTCTATTCTGTTTCATTGATCTGAGTATCTCTGTGCCAGTGCCATACTGTCTTGATAATTACAGCTTTGTACTATAACTTGAAGTTCAGGATTGCGATGCCTCCAGCTTTGGTTTTCTTTTTCAAGATTGCTTTGGCTATTTGGGGTCTTTTCTGGTTCCATACAAATTTTAGGATTATTTGTTCTAGCTCTGTGAAGAATGCTGGTGTTATTTTGATAGGGATTGCTGATTAAGCTAATTTGAAGTTAGCTTTGGGAATCTGTTACTTGTAATCAGGAAAAGCCTCAACTAAGGAAAAGTCACACCAATGAAAGGGCAGTTATTCTGAGTTTCTTAACAAATGTATGAAAGGATATTTGCCAATGCCTGGATGTATCTTGTTTATAATTTCACTTTATGGTACTTATGCCAGTCAATCTCGGGGCCAAAAATATAGAGTGCCACTTAAACTCAGGTGACATTATTTGCATTATTCCATTTATATTATTTAAAAAGCACTTTTCAATTTTGTGGGGTATATTTGAGTCATTTTGAATTTTTTTTAATGTTTATATTTTATTTTTGAGAGAGAGATAAAGAAATGAGAGAAAATGTAAGCAGGACAGGGGCAGAGAGAGAGGGAGACATAGAATTCAAAGCAGGATACAGGCTCTGAGCTGTCAGCACAGAGCCTGAGCCTGATGTGGGGCTCATACTCATGACCTGCGAGATCATGACCTGAGCCGAAGTTGGACACTTAACTGACTAAGCCACCCAGGCACCCCTGCAGTGTATATTTAAATAGATATGTCTGTTTTTTCTTTTAGTAAACTGAGTTTTGAATATATTTGCATAAATCTACAATTCACTTTTGGAAAATGAGTATAAATACGAATGAACACAAATAAATGTTGTAAGAGGAGCATTACCATCAGTTTAAAATGTTTTATCTGCCTAACAACTAATATTCCTTTAGTCTGTCTTTTTCCCTAGTGGTAATTCTTCCAGCAGTTCATAAATCAATGTAGCTCTATTCACATAGGCAATGGCACTTGTTTTAAAAGTTACATCATTTAAGGAAAAAACATACCAATTTAGATTTAATGATGATGTGTGGAAGCTTTCAGAAGTCTAGTTTCAAAGTGATGCTATTTAAATTAATTTCTGACTTTGGAGTCTCAGCAAAAAAACTTTAAGAGCCCCTCATGAAAAGTAAAACACAAGCACTTCAAAAGCTCTGTTGGTGAAGTATGAAGTTAATGTCTGAGAAGGAGATTTTCAGGTTAGCTTGATCAATGTGGACAACTAAATAGGGCACCCAACACTCACCCCACTGAAACAATTGGGAGGGAATAAGCTGTGTTAGTGATCCTCACTAACCAGGTTAATCCTCAAATTGCATTTCTCTGTGTTCTCAACATCATGAAGCCCTTTGATTATGATAAGAATTCATTTATGGACTCAGAAAGAGTGGCTGTAGTACTTTCAAAATTGTCATAAATGAGGAAAGTTCTGCAATGAGCTGTTGAACTCACACAAGTGCTGAAAAGTCTGAGCACTAGATGGATGAAAGCCATGAATAGATGGTCCTCGCTGGATTCTTTGAGGGGATGATCCCCCTTGGAGAAGGGATGCAGCTCAACTTCACTCTGCATGAATGGGTTTGAAAAAATTCTCCCCACTTTGACCTGTTAGAGATTTTTGGTTTACCCCAATACCTATGGGCATTGTCACAGCATTTTAAACCTGAAAGGCATTTTATATGGACTGACCCAACTTACTATAAAGATGAGAAAACTGAGGCCCAGAAAGCTTTGATAATTATCCCACGGTTATAAAGATAATTCAGCAAAACTTTACAACCAACAATAAAGCAGCACCCATTATTTCTGAGTGCCTATTTTGCAGCAGGAGCTATGCTGAGAGCATGGTATGCATTCCCTCATTTTGATTTTAACAGTTTTATGAGGTTTGTACTATCATCATTGCACGACATTACTATCATTTCATGTATCAGGAAACTAAGGCAGAGGGTAGTTTCAGAGTTTGCTTGCTGGTAGGTAGCCAAGAAGTGGCAGGGCTGTGAACTCCAGTCTGTTCCAAAACCCCAGGCCATAGATCTTCCCCCAACTCTACCATTCTTCCATACTCTCCATCTCTCTCAGAACTTTATAAAAGCCTTAAAGAAAAGCTCTCCACCCAAAGAGTAGTCTGTATTTTAATAATAGGCAATGTAGCTGCCTATTAATATTATTTTTATTTATAAAATTTTTTAAAAATTTATTTCTGAGAGAGAGACAGCATAAGCAGGGGAGGGTCAGAGAGAGAGGGAGACACAGAATTTGAAACAGGCTCCAGGCTCTGAGCTAGCTGTCAGCACAGAGCCTGTCGCGGGGCTCGAACCCACAAACTGTGAGATCATGAACTGAGCCAAGTCGGACACTTACCTGACTGAGCCACCCAGGCGCCCCTATTATTTTAAATGTTTTTTAAATGTTTATTTATTTTTGAGAGACAGAAAGACAGAACATGAGCAGGGGAGGGGCAGAGAGAAAGAGAGAGGGAGACACAGCATCCTAAGCAGGCTCCAGTCTCTGAGCCTGTCAGCAGACAGCCCGACGTGGGGCTTGAACTCACAAACCATGAGATCGTGAGCTGAAGTCGGCTGCTTAACTGACTGAGCCACCCAGATGCTCCTGAAAATATTTTTTTTTAAATGTTTTTATTTATTTCTAGGAGAGAGAGAGAGAGACAGCGTGAGCAGGGGAGGGTCAGAGAGGGAGTCACAGACTGAAATAGGCTCCAGGCTCTGAGCTGGCAGTCAGCACAGAGCCCGACGCGGGGCCCGAACCCACGAACCGTGAGATCATGACCTAAGCGAAAGTCGGACGCTTAACCGACTAAGCCACTCAGGCGCCCCTCCTGAAAATATTTTTTAATAATAGAAATAAAAAGCCTAGAGTTGCTGGAGGGAGGTCAAAGTGGGGGATGGACTAGATGGGTGATGGGCATTAAGAAGGGCACTTGTTGGACTTGAATAGTATGACACTGAATACTAGGTACCATGTACTTTTTCAAGTAGGGTAGTAGGATTTTGTTTTAATTCAAAGGAATGGACTGACTTATTACTTAATGGTGATAAGGAATTTGAACATAATATTCTTACTTAGAAAATATTTTATTCACTCTTAATTTAAGTATTAGACCAATTCTTGGTGGAGAAATTCACCAGGCAGCTGTGTATTCATTTGCCATATGCCACATTCTCTCCAGGCGAGACATGATGAATCTGATTTACATTTAGGAGAGACCAGCTGCCTCCCCCAGAAAACACGTTCACCCAGCATTCAGAAGGTAATGGGAACCTTCTAACTGAGAGCCAAATGATTTAAGCATTCTGCAAGAGCAACATGTTTAGTGGGAAGTTATATTTTATTTAAAAAATAAAAAAACTCCAAAAGTTACTAAGTATTTCCTTTTCAGTCACTTGTTATAGTAGAAATTACAATAAAATGTATTTTAACAAATTTGATCAATAAAATTAATAATAAAAGCTATTCAGTTACAAGTTATAATAACCTACAATCCTAACAATAGGGTCTGGTCACTGCTGTATCATAACATATACCTATTTTATGGGCTTCCGACCTATCTCAAATGTTTTTCACAGAAATATTTAAATATGTGGACAGAAACCCTCTCAAAGCTTAATGCTTAAATCTCTGTTATGAAGATGATGAAAGGATTAACTTTTGAGAAGACACTCAAGCAGAGAAGAGAGAAGACCTAAGTTTGGATTTTAGCTTGGCCAATAAATCTCTGCATGAGTGAAATTTACTCTCCTGTGTTTCCCTTTCATCTTAAAAAAAATCCACAGTAACAGCAGGGACACACTTACACAGCACTTGTGAGGTGCCAGGCACTGCTCAAAGCACTTTTTACAACTTATGTAACCCTTCGAAAACCATATGAATTAAGTATTAGCATTCTCCTTATTAGGGAATAAGATAGGGAAACTGAGGTGGGGAAAGCTCTTGTAACTTTCCCTCCATTACATAGTGAGCAGTGGAACTAGGGATCAGCTCCAGGATCTGCCTTAACCACAACTCAGCAAGTTACAAAGTATATACTTACACTATCTTAGCCAAAACTCATCTTCATCAATTGAGGGTATAAGATCTCTGGATTATTGAAGATCCTTTCAAAGGCATATAACAGAAATCCTCTTAAATTGGTTTATGCAAAAACAGGAATGTATTTATTCATGAAGCTTCAGTGTCCACAGGAGATCAGGCAAAGGTGAACCCAAAAACCTAAACAGTAGACATCAAGACTCTTGATCTATTTCTTCTTTCCTCCATGTAAGGTTTTATCCTTAGGAGGTTTTCTCATTATATCCGGTCCCAGCAGTTCCAGGCAGTGATCCTCAAATTTCCAAAGCCAGTATAGATAGAATGCCTTGATGGTATCTGTAAATCTCTCAACTGATTTGCATTGAATCTGATTGGTGTATTCTGGATTGTGGGTCATCCTTGAACTGATCACATTGGCCAAGAGAACAAGATATTGTGATTACTCTAGGTCACACATAACTTTTGGAGCAAAGGGTGCATTCAATTTGACATTAGCCATATGAATTGAGAATGAAGAGGTGAGGTTCCTCAAGGAAAACCAGGACACTATTACCAGAGGAGGGACATGGATACTGGGTGGGCAAAAATATGACAGATGGGTACCCGAATTAGATTGTTGTTTTGGCAATTTCCAGCAACAGAATCTATACGTTTCTACCAAAGGGGAATGGCCAGTGAGGGGTAAAAGAAGGCCATGGGGTGTGGACAAATCCTTACCACACTTAAATTACCAAACCTTATTTCCTCCCAATGACTTCAAGGATTCCTTTACTATAGGACTTTTACTAAAATAACCAGAATGATAAAGGACAAAGATTTATGTAAAAAATTTCTTTTTACAATGATTTATAGTGTTAAAAAAAAAACTCTGGTCACAATCTGAAAATATAATAGTAATGATTGGTTAAATCTATGATATATCTATACAGTAGAATGTTATTTATTTACTAGAAGTGATGCTTTTTAAAGAATATTTAATTATATGTGAAAGTATTAAAGATGTCATGTTAATTGGAAAAATGTAGAAATCAAAAAATACATAGTATGTTTCTAATTATATAACAGAAATCAACAGTGGCAATCTCTTGGTGGTGGGAATATGAGTAAATTCTCTTCCGTAAACTTTTCTGTATCTTCATATTTTCTACAATGAAGAAAAAAACCCATAAGGTGAGTTGAATGAAGGAGTTTGAACTTGTTTTGTACCTACTAAATTTGTGTCCCTGTACAGTGAGAGAAGAAATGTAGATAACAAAAGAATCAAACATAAAACACTATTTTAGATAATCAAGAGTTGGTTATATTTGCCTACTTCAGAAGGCTGTTTTGTGAGTTCTTTCTTCAATCACTATAAAGCCTGACTGCTTACACACTAGAGGAATATTTACACAGGTGTGCCCAATTCTATAGCATGTGATATGTCAGATAATTCAAGCTAATTAAAGATGATTTATATTACAGAAATATTAATTTATCACAATATCACATGTACATTGTAAAATTCCACTAGATACATGGAAACCTCTGTGCATTTGAATTATGGGTCAGTTTCTCAAAATTTTATTTGCATCCTCTTCAGGGCAGCATATCTAGTGTGGAAATCAAGTTAAGATTAAGCCACATAAAATTCTTGTAAACATTGGAGGAAGCTGGATTTGATACATACACTTAAAACTGATAAAAATCACATCTGCTTAGTTCATTTGTCAACAGAGGGCCAAGAAGCAGTAGCTGAAATACGTAATCATCTTTATCATTGTTGTCGTTGTCATCATCATCATCACCATCACCATCATCATCACCTCATTTCTTTAAGTTTAAGCATAACTTGATATATATTATCTCATTTTGTCCTGGTAAAGCTGTTATCATCATCATTCATATAGAAGAACTAAGTCATAAAACAAATAGATGGTTTTGCCAAGGTCATTCACAGAGTAAGGTAGAATTCACATATCTTAATCTTGATTTGCTGTTCTTTTATCACCACCAGTAATTTGGAGCTAGATTCTCACTGTTAAAAAAACTAATAAAATCCCAATGGTTTATTTTTTGCTATTGTTTCCCTTGCTTCAGCAGGCATTATCTAGAAAGAAGTTGCTAAGTCTGATGTCAAAGAACTTACTGCCTGTGCTCTCTTCTAGGATTTTTATGGCTTTGGGTCTCACATTTATGTCTTTAATCTATTTTGAGTTTATTTTTGTGTGTGGTGTAAAAATGATCCAGTTTCATTCCTTTGCATGGAGCTGTCCAGTTTTCCTTTTTAAATTTTTTTAAAAATTGTTTTTATTTATTTTTGAGAGAGTGCAAGCAGGGGAGAGGCAGAGAGGG
Source organism: Hyaena hyaena (assembly GCF_003009895.1). NCBI lineage: Eukaryota > Metazoa > Chordata > Mammalia > Carnivora > Hyaenidae > Hyaena > Hyaena hyaena. The sequence continues at coordinate 141,236 of NW_024081452.1, read as the reverse complement.
AGAGGGACAGAGGATTCAAAGCAGGCTCTGTGCTAACAACAGCGAGTCCAATGTGGGACTTGAACTCACAAACTGCAAAATCATGACCTAAGCTGAAGTTGGCCACTCAACCAACTGAACCATCCAGGTGCCCCTGTCCAGTTTTCCTAATACCATTTGTTGAAGAGACTGTATTTTTCCCATTGTATATTCTTGTCTCCTTTGTTGAAGATTAATTGACCATATAGTTCTGAGTTCATTTCTGAGTTCTCTATCCTGTTCTATTGATCTATGTGTCTATTTTACTGCCAGTACCATACCATTTTGATGAATATAGCTTTGTAATATAGCTTGAAGTCTGGGAATTGTGATGTCTCCAGCTTTGCTTTGGTTTTTCAAGGTTGCTTTGACTATTTGGGGCCTTTGTGGTTCCATATGAATTTTAGCATTGTTTGTTCTAGCTCTGTGAAAAATGCTGCTGATGTTTTCATAGGTATTGCATCAAATGTGTAGACTGCTTTGGGTAATATAGGCATTTTAACAATATTTATTCTTCCAACCAATTAGCATGGAATATCTTTCCACTTCTTTGTGTTATCTTCAACTTCTTTCATCAGTGTTTTATAGTTTTTAAAGTACAGGTCTGTCACTACTTTGGTTAGGTTTATTCCTAGCTATCTTATTGTTTTTGGTGCAATTGTAAATGGGATTTTCCCTTAATTTATCTTTCTGCTACATCAAATAAGAAGTTTCTGCACTGCAAAGGAGACAGCAAAACCAAAGTGCAACCTATGGAATGAGAGAAGATATTTGCAAATAACCTATCTAATAAACAGTAACCAAAATAAATAAAGAACTTATAAAACTCAACACCCCTTAAGTGGATAATCCAATTAAAAAATGGACAGATAAGAACAGACATTTTTCAGAGGTGACATAAAGCACATGAAAAGATGCTCAATAATCCTGATCATCAGGGAAATACAAATCAAAACTACAATGAGTAATCACCTTACTCCTGTCAGAATGGCTAAAACTGAAAACACAAGAGCAATAGGTATTAGTGAGGATGTAGAGAAAAAAAGCTCCTCTTGCATTGTTGGTGGGAATGCAAACTGGTGCAGCCACTGTGTAAAACAGCATGGAGGCTCCTCAAAAATTTAAAAATAGAACATTTTTGCACTACTAGGTATTAGCCCAAAGGATACAAAAATACAGATTTGAAGAGGTATATTCACTCTGGTGTCTACAGCAGCATTATCAACAATAGCCAAATTATGGAAAGAGCCCAAATGCCCATCAGCTGATGAATGGATAAAGAAGGTGTGGTGGTACACACACACACACACACACACACACACACACACACACACACACACACAGGAATATTACTCAGCTGTCAAAAATAATGAAATCTTACCATTTGCAATGATGTAGATAGAGCTAGAGTATATTATGCTAAGCAAAATAAGTCAGAGAAAAATACCATATGATTTCACTCATATGGAATTCAAGAAACAAAACAAGTGAGCAAATGGGAGGAAAAAGGAGACAGAGAGAGGCAAACCAAGAAACAAACTCTTATCTAGAGAACAAACTGATGGTTACTAGAGGGGAGGAGGATAAGGAGATGTGTTAAGTGGTTGATGGGGATTAAGGAGGGCACCTGTTGTGATGAGGACAGATGGTACGTGGAAGTGTTGAGTCACCATATCATACACCTGAAACTAATATTACACCATGTCTTAACTGGAATTTAAACAAACAACAACAACAACAAAAAACTAATAAAATCTTGATTTTGCATTGATCCTTACATATTACAAGTTCTTTTACATAGATTATCTAATTTCAGTCTAAGAACAGTATTGAGGTAGTAATAGCAGCTGATACTGAACTGAGTCCTTATCAGACAGCTTTCAGTATATTATATTGAGGTAGGCAGCTTTAAGGTGGCCCTCGATGATCTGTTCCTCCTCCGGTTTTTCTGCCACTCCCTCCCCTTGAGGATGTGTTGGGACTAGAGACTTGCCTCTAATGAAGGGAATACAGTAAAAGTGATGGGATGTCACTTCTGACAAAATGACAAAGAGGCTGTGCCTTTCCTTTTGGATTCTTTTGCTCTCAGCCCTTGCCCTGGGGAAAGCAAGCTGCAACATCTAGAAGCAAGCTCTGTTAGTAATAGCCCTGGAGAGAGGGACATGTGACAATGAACTGAAGTCTCCGGGTAACAGCCAGCCAGATCTGGACTTGTCAACATCTACATCAGTGAATTTGGAAGCATATCTTCCCCCAGTTGAGTCTTGAGAGGCTTGCAGTCCTATTTGACACTTTGATTGCAGCTTTGTGAGAAACTGAAACCAGTAGACCAGCTAAGCCATGCCCAGATTCCCAACCCACATAAACTGTGACAAAATAAGTCTGTTGTCTTCAGCCATTAGGTTTTGGGGTGATTTGTTATGCAGCAACAGATGATTTACACATATCTTAAATTCTCACAATTGCTCTATGATGTAGTACTCTTAATGCCAGCCATGCCTAACAAAGGAGGACACTAAGGTTTAGAGAGGTGAAGTAAGTTTCCCCAAAGCAAGTAGTCACCAAGTGGCAGAGACAGTATTTGAACCTGACTCACTGGACACCAGAGCTTGAGCCCTGTGCTGATTTGCTCCCTAGGAGTGAGACAAGATGCAGTTGACTTAACACAGTGATGATATAAAGGACGAATCCCAACACCATACTTTGATTTGAGAAATGTTCCTAAAAGGAGGCTAGGGAGGCAGGGCAGGTATTATTGTCCTCTTACAGTGATGGCAGACCCTGCAGCTCACACACCAGGAAGCTGGCACATTCACTTAGGCCTTCTGGCCCCAAATCTGTGCTCCATCCCTTTTTACCCCTACATTCATACTCATCTTTTATTTAAACAGACAAACTATATGCTGTAAATACTATATATTCTAATATAATAATAGTAATGTATAACAATCATAATATTATAGATCCATTAATTATTAATTAAATGTGTGCCAATGTTATATATGCCTGCGAAAGAGGCACTCTGCACACTCAAGGCAAAGTGAGAGATTATCCAAAAGTCAGTGGGACCCGGTTGGCCGTCTTTTTGGTATGAAGGCATAAACTGCCATGGATGTGCTGGAGAAAATTGCTCCATTGGAGTTACAGGAACATTGTCTCTCTACCAGGCTGAAAAACTAATCAAGTCTTCTGAGCTTTGAGATTTTTGTTGCCTCTAAAGTCATTTTTCATCCCTTTTTGTAAGGTGCTCCATTTATATGCAAGTGACCAATAACTAGGGTGAGTACATTTCTGTCCTCTAATGCCTAGGGCATAAATTAAGGTCTCAGCTGTGCATAGAAACAGGCTTTATCATGTGACAGAAAGGGTCAGCAGATTACATTGCTTTGCCATTTTAGATTCTTTGAAATAAAATATGCTAGCCCATATGAGTGTATCTTAGTAATTGGAAAAATTGCTAATTACTAATTAAATGTCATATTTAATACTTGATTTTTTAAAAAAGCATCCATGTAAGGAATTTAATTAGGCTCAGAGGGACAGAATGATCAAATGAAAATGTAATGAAAAAGGAAACCCTTCTTTTCCTGAATGTTTACTTAAATTATGCTGGACAATAATGGCAGGAAAGATTTATGGATTACTAAATGCCAAATTCTCATACAGGTGATAAAAATTTCCTTGAGTAGGATAGAGTTCAACATTAAAATTTGTACTATGTAATAAAGTTTTAACACGTAAGCTACTTAAGTAAGTATACTATTCTTGTATTCTTGTACATTTACAGTAATACAGGAGAGAGTTAATTACAATGCCACATTGTGTTGTCAGAAATTGTGGAGGGATAAATAGTACAGAATTCAGAGGGATTAGCTTTGAAATGTGGAGTCTTTTCCTGTAGGGTTCTTGTTCTCAATCTTCTTCAGATGAGAAGAAGATTCTTTGGATTCTTATTCTTCTTGGACTCTTACAGAATCTTTTAAAATTTCTCAGGCCTGTTTTCTCTCCAGTGATTTGCAAGCTTTATAATAATGTCTACAATTATATTGTTGCTAATCAGGCAAGCTATTGACTTTTGCATATTTTGTGGCTAGACATCTTACTGAATTTCTGCACACTTTTTAATAACATTTTCATTTATTCACTTGTGTTTTCCTAGTAGATAATCACATCTGTAAGTAATAATATAGTTACTGCATGAGCAGTATTTTTAAGTATAATTTATATCACTTTATTTGGTTTTTTTCTTTTCCTTCTTTCTATTGCAATTATTAGAACATTCAGATGAGTGTTAAATACTGCTACTATTAGGCATCCTTATCTTTATAGGGTTTTACCAATAAGCATGATGTTGGCTATTGTTTGAGAAGATGTTCTTTTTAAAAACATTTTTATTTATTTAGAGAGAGAGACAATGTGAATGAGGGAGGGGCAGAGAGAGGGAGAGAGAGAGATTCTCAAGCAGCCTCCATCCTGCTAGCACAGAGCCTGACATGGGGCTCAATCCCACGAACTGTGAGATCATGACCTGATCTGAAACCAAGAGCTGGACGCTTAACTGACTGAGCCACCCAGGTACCCCAAGAAAGATATTCTTAAGAAAGTTTTTTTAGTGTTTTTATTCATTTTTGAGAGAAAGAGACAGAGCGCTAGTGTGGGAGGGGCAGAGAGAGAGGGAGACACAGAATCCAAAGCAGGCTCCAGGGTCTGAGCTGTCAGCACAGAGCCCAACGCAGGGCTCAAACCCACAAACTGTGAGATCATGACCTGAGCCAAGGTCATCTGCTTAACCTATTGCCTTACCCAGGTGCCCTGAGAAAGATGTTCTTAATGTGAAAAAATGTTCCTTTCTACTTCTAGTTTACTAAGAAATTTATTTCTTTTTTTTCTAGTTTGCTAGTTTACCAGTTTTTTAAAAAAATCATAAGCATACAGTAAAACTTTGGTTTGCAAGCATAATTCATTCTGGAAACATGCTTGTAATCCAGAGCACTCATATATCAAAGCAAATTTCAAGAACTGTTGGCTCAGCTGTGATTATGTGACATTTGGCCTCATGTACTACTCATATGGCAAGACCTCACTCATTTATCAAGTTAAAATTTATTAGAAATGTTTGCTTGTCTTGCAGAACACTCACAGAACAAGTTACTTGCAATCCAAGGTTTTACTGTATGTTGAATTTTGTAAACTTTTAGTACCCTTTGAGATGGCCATTGTCTCATTGATGTGATATCTTTGCTCATTAAAAAAATTGTTTTTAACATTTATTTTATTTTTGAGAGACAGAGCATGAGCAGAGAGAGAGGGAGACACAGAATCTGAAGCAGGCTCCAGGCCCTGAGGTGTCATCAGAGAGCCCAACTGAGGGCTTGAACTCACAAACTGCAAGATAATGACCAGAGCCAAGGTCAGATGCTAAACCAACTAAGCCACCCAGGCACTCCATATTCTTGCTCATTTTTAAAGGCAGTCTGCTGTTCCCATAAAGAGTTCTCTGGTAATAAAATACTTGCAACATGACAGCAACATGTTTTCTTGCTTAAAGATTACTTGTCTCTAAACGGCTGTAGTTCTTTAAGAGTAAGTTCCCTTACATGTTTTTCTGTTTCTTTAGCTTTGACAAAAACATTTAGTTGTGTATGTCATACTGACTCCCATAGACCTGAGCTACTCAGAGTGTGATTTGCAGATAAGCAGCATCCACATTACCCGGGATTTTGTGAGAAATTTAAATTCTTGGCCTCATCCCACCCTGCTGATTAGTAGCTTTGCACGTGAGGACAAGGAACATGAGGGTTAACATGCTTTCCAGGTGCTTCTCCTGCACACTGTGGTTTGAGAGGCATCACTATAGAGTGTGCAGACATCATGGCTTTCTAGGTGCAAAGCAATTACAAATGGAACTCCAGAGTCACAATCTGGGATCAGTCTCTTGTCCTACATGTATAGAGAAAGGATTTGTGAGTGAATTCAAGGTGTGGAGATTCAGTGGTTGGAGAAAGTAGCAGACAGAGGCATTCTCTGGGGTTTGAGGATATATCTGATCAGAGGAATGGAATCAGTGGAATGTCAACAAGGTTCAGGGCAATGGAACTTGGCCTGGACCTATGTCTCTTTATTTTCTCCAAAGCCAGGACCACATTCTTCACTTCAATTTAGGTCAGGATTTTTTGTACAACACCCCACATAAGAATAATAATGATGATAATTGGAATAATACCTACCATTTCTTCATGGCCTATGTTGTACTACCTTTTCTTTACTCCTCCCAATAGGTCTATGTGATTCACAGGAGTTGTGATTCACATTTTAGAAAACAGACAACTGAGGCACAGAGAAATCAAATAAATTATTTTAGGTGGTAAGGACAAAGTAAGGGGAGAGCATCAGAAGCAAACTGGAGAATTAGAATAAAAACGCTACAGAAAATCAATACAATGAAGCCCAAAAAACTAGTGATATTGTCTTAAAAGATTATGCTTTTGGTACACCTGGATGCCTCAGTCAGTTAAGCATCTGACTGGCTCAGGTCATGATCTCACAGTTTGTGAGTTCAAGGCCTGCATTGGGCTCTGTGCTGACAGCTCAGAGCCTGGAGCCTGCTTTGGATTCTGTGTCTCCCTCTGTCTCTGCCCCTCTACCCCTCATGCACTGTCTCTCTCTCAAAAATAAACATTAAAAAATTTTTAAAAAGATTATGCTTTTATAGACACAAAAAATATTTCTGAAAGAAGACCCACTGGCACCAAGGAACGGAGCTGGGATGGATGCAGAAACCAGTGTAATGCTGTCCTTTCTGGGCCATAGAAATTTTGTGGGGTGGCCCTTGGTAGCAGTTCACTAAATACAGTTGTGGGGAAGCTGGGAGCAGCAGCCCCTGCATTGAAGGAATGAATCATGTGGTCAGAGGCAGCATCTCCAGCTCAGGAACTGCTGTGTCTGATGGAACTGCTGTGTCTGATTTAACAGCAGGGTTTCCCCAGTAGAATTTGCCCTGAGAGGTTCTTCAAGCTGCCAAGTTTCAGCCAGCCCCTTGTCAAAAGTGTACAGCATACAATCTCTTTGTAGGGTACTGCATTACTTAACTGAACAGGCAGAGGTATCAAGGAGAGGTGTTTCATGAGCAGTTTTTCTGTTATATTTCAGCAGTCATGCAGGTCCAATCATAAAACGATCAATTATGGCAAAGTGTGTTTCAAGCATTACACACACACACACACACACACACACACACACACACACACACACTGTCCCTTTCTGATGATTTTAAAAGTTGCTTCCTGAGACAGCTGGCAGTTCACCTTCTCTACCTTCTCATGAGAAGTTCTGCATCAAGGGAATTCTGCTTATAAGAATTCTTGCCTTCCATCAACTTTCAGCGGTTCAGGTGATATATGTACTTGCTGAAATGGGAGGGAGGAGAAACTAAAGGTGAAATGGAAAAATATTTACAAATTTATAAACTCTTCAGTGGCTTTCAAACCTGGGTCTATGAAATAAGTAAACACAAATCCCAGTGCTGCCAGGAACCTGGAAAATCTAATGAAATAAGTACATGCAGATCTCAGTGCTAGAAGGCCTGCAAGGTTATCTGGCTTAATTCTCTGTAGTCGAAGTCCAAATAAAAATATATCCAGAGAAGGACACAGATGCATACTGCCCAGATCCCTTCTTCAAGAAAGAGCTTGTAGCCAGCTGCTGAGATTGGGTCTGGACAGCCTTTAGCTGTCAGCCCCTTCGGGGATGTCCTTGGTCATAGAGAGCTGCTTCTCCCAAGATGGTGCTCCTCTCGGGGTGGCTCCCACTCAGTGCCTGATGGAGGAAGGGGTTGGAAAGCCCCACCCTTTTCACCTTACTTGGGGCAACTCTGATGGATCATTTTAGCTTAGATTCCCTATAGAATTGGCTGAGGCTGTTCTGCAGCTGTTTCTCCCTCAGTCCAATCCTGTTTCCTTCCCTTCCTCCAGTGGGGCTCCCAAGGCAAGGGCATTCTCTAATCAACATACTGCACAATAAACCCCATCCTAGACTGGGTTTCTCTTAGAGCATGGAGAACCCAACCTGTGACATGTCCCCAACACGCTGCACCGCCCAGTGATGCGGAGTGTGTACCTCACAGTCTAACTGCCGGTCAGATAGTGTCAGAAAACTCTTCAATGAAGTGCTGGAATTGGCTTCTCTGCACATTTTGTTAACTAGATCTGCCCTCCGGAACCAACCAGAACAAGACTAGGCTATCTATAATTCTATTTCATTTATTTCCATTCTCTTGCCAAGAATTCTGTCTTGCAGTAAAACAAAGTTTTAGCTGATTCATTATCATCTCCTTCTTTTTTGGTAATTGTGAGACAAAATTGAAGAGAAAAGCAAATGATTCATAGGTCAGCAGTTCAGGAAACATGAAATAGTTCATGTTTCTTTTTAGGTGACTAACCATTACCATTTGGGGTGTGAGGGGCGATTTTGCAGGAGGAAGGGGCTTGGTGGGAGCAAGGGGAGAAACAAAGTGCTTTGTGGCAGAAGCAGAGATTTGCAGTCATCTTGGGCAATTCTTTTAATCTTCTGAGACCCAACACGTATGTTTTTGTTCATTTTCCTGTGTTTTCAGTCTTAGTAAAAGGAGATATTATTCATCAAGTTTAGGAAGCTGAGAGTTGTCCTGCCTTCCATACTCTCCTTTACTCTGTATGTCTATTTAATATCTGAACATTATCATTAGGGCTAATCCACTGTGTTCTTGTTTCCCTCTCTCCCTCTCTGCTACTACCTTGGCTTGGGCTCTTACAGCAACTGTCTCCTCCACACTTATTCTCTTCCACTCTGTAGTGCAGCAAGAGTAGGTTCTCTATAACACCAAACTAATTATTTTGGTCAACAGCTTAAAATACCATAATGAAGCATTATCACAGCAAAAACCTGGAAACAACCCAAATGCCCATCAGTGGTAGAATGGATAATTAAATTGTGGCACATTCACACAACACAATGCTATGTAACAACAGCACCCAGTGAACAAGTTAATAGTATAACCATCCTCATGAATGAATCTCATGAATATAACACTGAACCAAACCATAAAAGATATCATTCTGTACAATTTATACAGATATAAAGCTCAAAATAATCTATGATGTTGGAATGCAGGTAGTTGCATTTAGGGAGGGTGATGGTATGTCTGGGTGGGGACAGGAAGGGTACTTGTGTGGTCATGTGCCATTTCTTATCTTGGCGGTGGTTAGTAACATGAGTATGTTCACTCTGAGTAAAGTTGCCGAGCTTCACAATTAGGATTTGTATACATCTCTGTATGAACATTATTCTTAATAAATACATTTAAAAATCCTAGAATAATTCCCCCAGGTGTATAGGGTAAAGTCCAAATTCATAGGATCCCCTCAATGACCAGCACACTTCTCAAACCTTCTCTCTAGGTATTCTCCTTGTGTATGTTCACTTCCCTCAATCTGGATACTTTTGCAGCTCCCTGAAAAGGACAGCAGGTCAGGTGGCTGGATGGCAAATACAGGTTTTTAATGAAAGTATGTGGGGCTGATAATTGTGGGGCTGATAACACTTACCCTACAGTGCTTTTCTGAGGATTAAATAAAAGACTGTGTGTGCAGTTCTTGGCACAGTTCGTGAAGCATAGCAGACATTCATCATGTTAGTTCCTTCCTCCTCCCCACTCCCACCAGTGCAGATGAATGGGCCTATGATAACCCTGAACATTATGAGGGTATTGTTGCTGAAGTCACTTTTTGAGAGGTATTGCCTAGAACTGTCATTATCCATTTGGTGGCGTTTACTCCCCAAAGACACTCTGGCTTGTCTTCAAGTCCCAAGATTACAAATCTTAACACAAATGTGACTTTCTAGGCAAGCTGTCCTAACAAAACTCATACTTTAATGTTTAAGTCAGGTTCATCTCAAATCTCTTGGAAATACTGCCACCTGCCCATTATCTGATAAAGGGATAAAGAACAGCTGCAGCTAAGGAACTACATTTGCTGGGGCCTGGTTTTACTTATTTGGGCCCTTTAGGTAGATGGGGTCATTAGAAGGATCTGAGAATTTCAGAATTGCAAGCTGTTGCTTCTATTGGTTGCTGTTTTTCAAAATATTATCTTGCTATAAAAATGCTTTCCTTCTCATGCCAGATTTCATAAAGACCTTCCATCTGGTCTGTACCGATAACTAGAATCTTGAGATGCTCATTCCTCTTACAACTTGTAGTTTAAAATGATCCAGATGTAGAAGAATTGGGATTTGCAGCTTTTTCTAAAGGATTTTGTCTTCCTAATCCTACAGCTGCATGTGTCAAGGCCTGACCAACAAGAGAGAGCACTAACAATGAGCTTATTACGTGTTTTCCACTGGCGATGTTCTTTTTCATTTGGCATGTCTTAGGAGAATAAAACCATGTAATAAAAGCATCGAAATCTATTAGGATAAGGACCAGAGTGAAATAGTTAATCCACAGTGGGCAAGACAAAAAAGAGAAAGAGAAAAAGAGAGAGAGAGAATACTAAAAATGAAAAAAACAAGATTAGAATCAAACTGTATTAGAAATAGAATTCTCAAAGATTTTACCAATTGTTGTGATCTAGGAATATGCCAAATTGATTAACTGATCTTTTAAAATCCCAGTTCTCAGTTTCTTAATCCACAAAATGTGGAAAGGGATACCAAATTATGAAAAGTAGATAGAATATTGATGAAAGTCCTTTTATTCCCAGGTAGATGGACTTTGGTAAATTCCCTTACCTGGGCCCTAAGCTTTAGGGGCCATAATACTGGTTCTACAAAATGACTCAGGGAGGAGGAAACAAGGGAGTAGTCAGCCACTCTAAGGAGCTGCTGCCTCATTTCCCCCTTTCTCTCCCTTGTCCACCCATTTCCTCCCCCTTTCTCCTTCCTTGTCCATCCATCTGCCTCCTCCTTGTCCATAGAGCATATTCAGTGTTAACTGAAGTTAACGTTCATATAATTTCATACACACAATGTGGGAGGTGGAAAGGAAAGGAGCACATAGCATGACATGCCCAGATTCACCTCTACCCTGTCATGGCCTTGATAACATATGGAATGAATAATAAATCCTCATTTGGTGGAAATTCACCTCTTGAGCAGCCTCAAGCTTATTTTCTCATGTAAATAAGCCTACAGAAATGGAGGGAAAGCCTTCCCATATTAAAATATTAGCTTTAGATCTTTTACTTTTGAAGGCTAGCATAGAAATAAAATTCTAAGAAGGACCACAGACATGAGAAAATGACATGTGCATAAAGGTGAGATGCAGAGAATCAGATGCTTGAGCAGTGAGAAAATAACCCATCATCTCAGGGCCCAAGGTTTTCTGTAAAGGGATCTGCTTTCAGTCTGAAGCCTGGGAATCTTGGTGGTGGTGATGGTGTAACACGTTGATAGAGAGGAACTTCAGCCAGTTGGGGACAAGGTGCTGCTGGTGATAATCTCACTTTGCTCCCCAATAATAATTTCATTAGACAGGAACTGTAACACATTGCCATTCACCTGAGCTCATGGTGTGTCCTAGATTTTGTTTCTTCCTAAATACTATCTCGGAGAAATCCTGACTTGGTTATTTACCTCAAAAGAAAAGAGGTGTATTTACATAATTGATGCTGGCCAGGTATCAATAAAAAGAAATGGGGAGGAAATGTTTTGAATAGATACCAAAATGGCTAACAAAGGCGACACGGGGGTGAATCTCAGGGTAGCTGTGGTTTATGTGTCAACATGCGCCCAAGGGAAAGGTGTGTCCTGGAGGACACCTGGCCTAGGAATATGCCCCCAAGTCAAGTTACCATGGGCAGGAAGAGAGAAATGGAAACTTGAGTTTACTGTTTGTGATGTTGATTCCTGCGGAATTCTAAATTTGCCAGTTTGTAGATATTGGTAGTCAATTTGAATACTTTTTAACAGAAAAGTAATCTGTGAAGCCTTCATCCCCGGACAATTACCACCTAAAGGAATATTTAGGTATGCATTTACCAAGACTCTGGGAAGACAGTTTTGTCTACATTATTTTTTGAGCTCCTTTTCCAGTTCCGTCATTACAAGTCTCAATTTATACAGAGATCTGTAGCAATCCCTGGGTTTCCAAAGCCCATATCAGGTGATGATGACATAATAGTTACGTTCTATCAACAATGATGAGTCAGGAGTTGAATGAGTTTCTCTGTATAGATCTCTAGTGATGAAATATCTGGGCAGAGGCACTTCTCCCACTTCCAGGCAGCAAAATGGTTAGTTGTGGAGGTGCTGTGCAATTTCAGAAATAAGCAACACACTTTGCTTTAAACATGGTATAGAAATTGAACTGAGTCCCACTTGGGAAGCTAGCTTCATTTTCACAGTTCTGTGGTCTAGGGCTAAAATTCTGAAGGGAGGAGAAAGGCAGGCAGGCATATTTTCTGCACTTGCTAAGCGGGCCTCAAATGCCTCCGCTCATTTATTTGTTGAAGACAGGGTCATCTAATTCAGCAGGAATACAAGTGCACCAGCAAGTGCAGAAAGGCTGCCTCATAATTTCCTCTCTGTATTGCAAATCTTTATTTCAAAGGTATTGCAAATATGCTCCCTAAGGAAGAAGCTGCATGGAGAGCCAGATGCAGGCCTCTGCTTCCTGCTCCATAAACAGGGTTAAGTCAGGGAAGTCCACCCTGGGTGTTTAAGGTCACGCACATCATGTCCAAATGTGTAACCATGGAAAATGTATTCTTAGTAATGTCAAGTACAGAACAGGAGCATAAACTGCTGGAGTTTGGGGTAAAAGAAGAGTGGTAGGAGAACCATGACATATTTGGGAAAAACACCCCTCCCCCAACTTATTTGACCATCTATTCCCTCCTGGACTCAGAGAGATTTGGTGCAGGAGGCAGGGAAGGACAGTGAGGAAGGTTAGAAAACATCATCCTGGGATGCTGACACCCTCTGCCTCACCCTTGTAACTCAAGGACAAGCAGGGTTGAGTTGAATACAAGGTCCTATACAAAACTGGACACAGGTTTAAAAAAAAAACACGAAAACCAAAAGTATATATATATATATATTATTTCTTAATTTTATATATATAATTTTATATATATATATAACAACGCAAAACCATGTATCATCCTGTGACAGGAGCAGGAACCACTTCCATTTAGCCTGGATTCCCTTTCATTTTCATTACGCAGGGGGCCAGTCTCTCAGCTTGCAGTATTGGGTTTGCAAATAGCCAAAGACTAAACTTCCAATCTTAACTCGCACTTTCACGGTTTATTTTGTAATTTAAGAAAATGAGTCAACCCCATCATCTCCGCACCTGGGTACTTTATCAGGCTAAGCACATCATTATTTTCTGAGGGCTGGAGCAACCGTACAGTCCTTTCCAATCAAAGGGTTTTCAATCAGCGTTGGCTTTGAAATCACCTCGTCCTCCAGCAGTCCTCGCCGCACACCCGTCTCCGCGTGATTTCCACTCAAGTTTTTTCCTCCTAGCACCCCTCCCACATGCGTTTCATCTTTAAGCCGCCTCAAATCTTTTTGCAAGGGAAGCAGGATAAAATGCTTAAACCGCAATTAGACACGATCGACACGCAGCTTCACACATTTGGGGATTGTCTAACCTAGAAATGCGTTCCTTACTAAGAGGTCCAGGGGGAAGGCACGGTGCCCAGGCGACCGCCGTAGTCTCCCTCCCCGTGCCCCCAACCTGGCTGCCTTCGCGCCCGAGAGGGGGCAAAAATCCCCCAACCAGTGCTCGAGCCCCTGGCCTGTGGAGGGGGTGAGCAGGGAGGCCGAGGCCGTCCCTGCAAGCGTGCGCCCCTCACCTTAAGGACGGTGCGTGCGGTCGCGTCGCCGGGCGACCTGGGGCGTCCCGCTGCCTCCTGAAGTCTCACTCCGAACGCGCTTCGTTCTCTCCGGAGCGTTATCAAAGCACAGCTTCTTCCAACACCCAGCTGTGGGGCGCGCCGAGTCCAGGGGCGCCGGACCCTCGAGCGTCCTTGGCCAGCTCCCGTGCCCCCTGGCCGCGGCGACAAGAATGTGGGAGCGCGACGCGCTGGGCAGCCCCGTGGGGCTGCAGGCGGCGGGCGCTGCGCTTTGCGAAGTCTGGGCGCCCGGACTGGAAGAGGAGGCGTGAGCGAGCGCGGGCGGGAGGAGGTGGGGGAGGAGGAGCAGGAGCCGGAACGGGAACAGGGGCAGTTTCCTAAATCACCAGGCAGGTCGCAGGCACGCAGGACACCACTGAGCGGCGAACGGGCTGGGTGGGATGAAAAGGTGAGCCGGGGTGCAGTGAGGGTGCTGGCGGTGGAGGAGAACTTGGAGGTCGGAGCTCTGAGGTGCTTCGGATCTCGCTGAGGCTGTGAAGGAGAAATTCGGGAGCTGATGGCGCCCTCAGGGCTCCCGGTTGCAAACAGTAGAGGGCAGCGCTGTCCAGGCTATATAAACCTGGCACACGGGGTTGGTGGTGCGGACGAGGGTCTCCCCTCCGGAGCGCTTTGGTTAGTGGAGGCCCAGGCAGAGAAGGGTCCAGGTGGTGCAAGGAAAGGCAGACCCCATCCCCGTATTCTGTGGCCAGCTTGGGTTGGGGAGAGAGGGAATGCAGTAGCTGACGGGTTTGGACTTTGCCTCTCTGTGGCCCCTCCAGGCAAACACTCTGGAAGGGAATTACTCCTTTTTCCTCAAGGGGAAAATTACAGTCAACATCCACAGAGTGCTGTAAGGAGAGGGTTGGGAAGAGGAGGGTGATGAAGAAGTAGGGGAACGTTGTGGGTGGGGAAAAGTGGGAAGGGGAAGAGACATGGGGAAAGCAGAGGAGAAAAAGAGAAAGGGAGGTGTTGGAGCTGATATTTCAGTCTGGAAAGGTCTCTGTGCTCTTCCCAGTGTTCCAGGGGTATTCACCTGCTGTGAGGCCAGAGGAGTTAACTTGTGAGGGACTTTATAGAATCCTGGCAGTGCTGAAGTACTGAGGGCTTTGGTTACTTTCCTGGAGGGAACTTGAGTGGCTCCAAAAACTTGAAGCTTTATATACATTGATTCCCTGATATTTTGGAAGAAAAAAAAATCAGATTATTCGAACTACAACCCTGGCAGATGGGAGAAGAGAGATGGGGAGTTGTAAAATGGAAAAGCAAATCTTTTTTAAAAGATGTTTATATTTTGTTTCTTTTTTTTCCCCAATTTTTTATTTAAATTCTATTTAGTTAACATATAGTGTAGTATCGGTTTCAGGAGTAGAATTTAGTGATTTATCACTTACATATAACACTCAGTGCTCATCCCAACAAGTGTCCTCCTTAATACCCATCCTCCGTCTAGCCCATCCCTGCCCCTCAGCCCTCAGTTTTCTATTGTTAAGAGTCTCTTATGGTTTTCTTCCCTCTCTTTTGTTCTTCTTACCGTATGTTCATATGCTTTGTTTCCTAAATTGCACATATGGGTGAAATCATATGGCATTTGTCTTTCTCTGACTGTCTTATTTTGCTCAGCATAATGCACTCTAGCTCCATCCCTGTCATTGCAAATGGCAAGATTTCATTCTTTTTGATGCCTGAGTAATATTCCATCATATATATCATATACAGACATTATATCTATATGCCCAGATAATATTCTAGTTATATATATAATATTCCAGTTATATAAGATTATATATATAATATAATTATATATATATGGATATATATATATTACATCTTCTTTATCTATTCATCAGTTGACAGACACGTGGGCTCTTTCCGTAGTTTGGCCATTGTTGACAATGCTGTGGAACAGCAAATCTTATGAAGACTACATGATCTATAGTCATCTTGATATAAGTTGAAAGGACTTTGCAACCTCTGTAGACAACCCATGTAGTTTCCCCAAAATACCTGCCTCACACTTGCCTTTTTAGTGTGAGTGGCTTTTTAGTGGCTTTATGGCTGAATTGAGAAGGCTTTATTTGATTTGATTTGATTTTTGGTAGCTTGTTTTCTAAAACAAATGAAATCCTTCTTTTTCAATTCAGAAAGCAAGCAAGCATGCCTTTCTTCCTGCCTTCTGAAGTGCCTCTCAGGATCAGCAGGGGCTCGGTGATGGTGTGAAGGAGAATTTCACTAAACAAAGAAAGAAAGGTTGGTAAACCATAGTCTTGAACTGTGATTTGCTTCCATTAATCCTGTTACACTAAAAGGTTTAAGTGGACTAGAGCCAAACAGGAACATGGGATGGAAGGATGTTTTCCCACCAAAGAAAAATAGTGCTTCCAAGTCATCAGTTTGAAATGTGTTAGATGATAGAACTGTTATATAAAAACAAGCAGAACAAGAATCTTTCTTCATTTTAAAAAAGAACCTCATAGAATGAAAGCTTTTTGGATACCCCAGGAGTAAATGAGGATATGGTCCTACTCTAGCAACTCTGGAGTCCTTCCAAAAGATGAATAGAGTTTGAGTTCATTTTGGTCTGTTTTAAAAGAAATTGGCTTACTTATTCTTTGGTTCTTACCAATGTAAGCAACATATTCATTTGGAAACTCTCCTGAACATACTTCAGCATACCCTTGCTTTGGCAGATTTTAGCTTCATGAAGTTCATGGTTATTCTCAAGCTATTCATTAATTTCTAGGATATACTTTACCAGTTTTAATGAAAGTCAACATCTGCTTAATTAGGAGCTGATAATTTAATTTGTGGACTACTCATTTGAATTTCCGTCGGGCTCCGAGAGTCCTTTAAGATTGTAGGTATATGTAAATTACATGCATATTTCATAATGGAGAATTTCTTGCCAGTTACAAAAATATCTATAGAGATATTGGGTGGAGCCTTGGGCATAGGGCATAGCAAATTTATCAACTTGAGAACTCAAAAGTCATTATGAAGAATTAATTGAACACATTCACCCATTCATTTAAAAATGTTGACAAATACCTACCTTTTACCATGCATGAGCCAGTTTCTAGGAATACAATAAAGAAGATACAGTTTCTTCTTTGATGGGTCATAGAATTTAGTGAGAAGACTGATTCACAAACTAACAAATTCAATCCTAAGTAATAGTTGGGAGAAGGGGCAGGTACAGAGTTCTGTGGAACCACAAAATAGGGCATCTAATCTCACCTTGAGGATCAGGGAATACCAGCTGGAGGCAGGCGTGGTAGTTGTGTGTGTATAGGAGAAGGGGTGGTTGGTAGTGATGAAGAGTTGGGAAAATGATGAACAATAGCTTGTCTCCATCTCCAAGGCACATCCTAATCCCATTTGTTAGCTATCTGCTTGGATGCTGGAGACTTACTTAAAACATATGAGGAAGTAAGAATGCTTTTCCTCATAGGAATTAGACTAGAAGATTTTTAAGGTAGAGACTATGTATGACTTTTTCATGTCACCAGTACAAAGTCAAGACTATAGTAAACATATGTCTGTAGTTTCCTTCCTTCACCATGGAAATGAGAATAAAATGGCAAAGGGAGGAGTTGAGGGAAAGAGGAGCTCATGCTTACTGAGCTCACAAAATCCGAGGTTCTCCCCATATGTTATCCCACCAAACAATCCTAACAACCCTATGATATAGTTATTATCTCTTTTACTGTTGCATTTAAAGAATGAACTTCAAAGGGTGCCTGGGTGGCTCAGTTGTTAAGTGTCCAACTTTGAATCAGGTCATGATCTAACCAGTTTGTGAGTTTCAGCCCCTCCCGGAGCCTGCTTCAGATCTGTATCTCCCTCGCTCTCTGCCCCTTCCCCATTCACACTCTGTCTCTCTTTCTCTCAAAAATAAATAAACATTAAAGAATGAACTTCAAATTGCATTCTATGTCCGTGGTGTTACAAAGGTCAGAGGTAGCGGATGAAACATTTATTGGTAGCTTTCTGTGCTAGTCAGCTGTTAGTAGTTATGCTGTGGGATCGAAGCATAACCCCCAAAGATATACAGCAAAGTGATATCTTGCCCACAGTAAATATTGGCCATGGATTGGCTGCAGGTTCTCTCCACATGTTCATTAGGGGACCTAGGCTGATGGGGTCAGATCATTTTTTGGCAGAAGGAGGAATAATGGTAGAACATCACAATGGCTTTTAAAGCTTTTTACTTAATTATAGGATAATTTATTCCATTTGCTAGAATAAGTCATATGGCTGAGTATACTTTCTCCAAGGAGGGATACCAGGAGGGCCTCTGTAGATACAGGCCTGGTAGTGACAGAATATTGTGAACAAATTATTCAATTGACAACAGTTTCCAGTGATGCTTTTGTATGAAGGTATTTTCTCTTTAAAATATTTATTTAGAGACTCTATTTGCTAATGGTGTTCACCAACCTCAGGATTGGGAACAAAATAATGAATCTAGGTTGATTAACTTAATTGATTATGTCATCAGCATACAAACTTTACAGGCACAGTTGGGCTTGCGCTAACAAAAAGCTTTATTCTCTGGGCATACACTGGCTATTTCTCCATGTTGGACACATTACTATTCTTATAAGGAAATAAGTAAGGCAGACTAGGTGGATTAGGATAAACCTCTCATGGAACTAAACTTCAGGCTTTAGTGGTATTGGCAGTGGCTCATGATCAATATGGCTTCTTCACTGAAAGTGATCATGAGAAGCCAGCTCACTCAGTGAAGAGTAGAAATAACACATTTTCAATAAATATTTCTTAAACACCTCCAGCCTAGAAGTTTGAAAGACATATACCTGGTGCCTGCCCTTAAGGAACTGCAAAGCCAAGATAGGAGAAGGCACTTACGTGAATTACTACATGAAAGAGCTGAAGGAGCGGAGAAGCTTCTATGAAGCGATTGAGCCTAAGCTGAACTTGGAAAGCCTGTGTAGAGTAGGACTAGACTCTCTCAGTGTATGGCTAATCTTTCTGCTTCATGGCCTACCTTCCTGCTCTCAGGAAAAAGGAGGAGATCAGGGGTAAATACTTTGCCTAAAGATACACATGTGGCTGAGCTGAGATTTGAACCCAGCACTGGCTCTAAAGATATTGCAGTTGTTCCAGAGATGGGCTGATGGAGTGCCGAGGAGAGGGAGAGAAAGCTTGGTTAGGGGAATCAGTTGGCTGTGGGACTCAGGCTCACCAAAGCCAGCGGTTCCTGTGGCAGTATTTCGCAGTGAGGGTGTGTGCATGTGTGTGTGTGTGTGTGTGTGTGTGTGTGTGTGTGTGGTGGTTGGGGGATTGGGATGGACCAATCACAGAATGCCATAAGATGTGTTTATTATGATTTTATTTTTATTGGTAATAATACTTGGCATAAAGATTTACAAATTTCAAAGCACTTTCACTGTCTTCACAAAAACCCAACAATGTCAAATCATTTTTAAAAAAGAAAGTTTATAAATCACATATGAGGTGATAATAATTTCTTAACTTTATATATATTTATTTACTTATTTTAAAGCTTTTTTGAGGTATAACTCATATAACATTTTCCTGTCTTGAGTAGACAACTCATTGGTTTGTTAAATGTGCAGAGTTGTGCAGCCATCATCACAATCCAGCTGTAAAACATCTCCATTCCCTAAAAAGTTCCCTCATGTTTGTTTATAGCCAGTTTCCCTGCTCCCACCTCCTGTCCTAGGCAACTACTGATCTGCTTTCTGTCTTTATAAATATGCAGATCAGTGCATATAAATATGCAATATTATGTGTCTGGCTTCTTTTACCTAGCAAAATGTCTTTGAGTTCATCCATATGAAGCATGTACCTGTAGTTCCTCCTTTCCAGTTGCTGAATTGTTTTGCATGACATGGATATGTGGTACTTTTTCTTCCTCATCTTGTCACCAGTTGCTGAACATTTGTATAATTCCCTAACTTTAAATAGCAGTTTTACATTTACAAATCACTTTGGCATGTATTGTCTTAATTGACACTCAGGAATCAGGGGAGAAGTCAAAGCAAGTTGCTATTCTCATTTTACATGACAATAGGGATGGTAATAGTAGCTGACATTTATGGAGCTCTTACTATGTACATTGCTACTCCAAACCGGTTGTGTGTATTAACTTATTTAATCTTTGTAGCAACCTTATGCAGAAAGAGCTATTATTATCCTCATCTTTTAGATTGGTAGACTGGTTCAAAGAAGTTAAGTAACATTCCCCAATTTTTGTAGCCAATAAGTAGCAGAACAGGTTTAAAACCTGGCAATCTGATACCAGCAGTAAGACCTATAGAAATCAGTGATAAGTTATTTAAGACCATGGCTAGTACATGGAGGTATACTCACAATGTAGATTCAATATAAATTTATTTAACAGATCCCCAAGAATTTTAGAGAAATATGATATGTTAGACATTAATATACAATATATTTTTTTTGTATAGATAAAGAAGTGGACCATGAAAAGAAAGATGTGTATGGCCTTTTCCAAAGTCATACATCTGGTCAGAGGCAGGGCCTGGATTAGATCCCAGGTTTCTTGACTCCAAAGTTGGTACTTCTGTCATTAGCATCCTCTTTAGAGATTGATACAAAGCCTGATGTGATGGGAGACAGGAACAGAGTGAGCTTGTATCAAGGACGCTGAAATCAGAAGTAAAAGAATTAAGGAATTATGATTACTTTTCTTTGAGTTTGAGGTACAAAAACTACATGTCTGAGGGCCCCAAACCTACTTTAGTACCAGCAAAGTCTTGAATTCTCAGGTGACTGGGCCAGCATGGGAATTCCATGTGTGCCATTTGTCTATACAGGGAGAATTGACCACAGTCCTTTCAGAAAGGGTTGATATTAAAAAAGTTTTCAGTGGTGACTCTTGATTTTGGCTCAGGTCATGATCCTGAGGTCATGGGATCAAGCCCTGCATTGTGTTCCAAGCTGAGCATGGAGCCTGCTTGAGATTCTCTCTCTCTTTCTCTCTCTCTCTCTTTGCCTCTCACCCATTTGTACATGTCCTCTCTTTCCCTCTAAAACAAAAGTTTTTAAAGTTAGTTACATCAGGCCCTGGAAATTATTGACAATAAGTACTTTCCAAAGTGAGCCTTTGGAAGGAAAGTTGATTGAATTTTTCACAAGAGCCTCTCTCAAAATTTCAGCCCTCGAAACTTCAGACATCATAATGGTAGTGCCAATTGTGGAATATTCTGATATTTTACCTTTCCCTCAGTGGATTTTCAACTCATTCCTTTCTCCTTACATTGCGAGTAACAGTCCCTGACGTTATAGCTTAAATGGTCCTTCATGTGAGAGATTGTTCAGGCCTTCCCCTCATGGCAGTATCGATCTCCATGGCCACGTTGCACGGTGAAGGAAAGATTGTGCCTCCCCCAATACTATTGTGGAGCTGTTGGGCAGATGAAAGATGCAGAGCTAACTCTCTCCAGGCACTGGGTTCTCTCTTCATTATAGCTTTATCAGAGTCTTTTTACATTCCACACTTTAGAGGCACAATGTCAAAGCTTGGTTTTTACCTCCCTGTATTCTTTTCTTACTCAAAACAGGCCTATTCAGAGATTTGAGATATTCACAAAAATGATTTTTCCCCTAATAACTCTAAAGGGGAAGAGCTGTAGCATTTCATGGAGGAGGCAGAACTTAAAATGGTCTGGGAGGAAAGATGATTACAATTGGACAAGTTTTGGAAAAGTTCTATTCTGAGCAGAGGCATGGTTTTCCAATGGCTAATGTGTGAAATTCATTTGAATCATAAGATAAGGTATGGAGAGAATATAACAGTTCAGTGTGACTGGCCCTGGGGTGTGTGTTTAGGGGTCAGGTCTGAGATTATGTTGTGGAGATTAAGTTTGAAAGGAAGAGGAACCCTGCCAGTCACTGTCAGGAGTATGAAGGACCTGAATCTGGATTGGATCACAGCAGGTCAAGACTGCAAGCAAGGAAAACCAGAGCTATTGCAATAATTGTGCAAGAAATTGTATGTATCAGAAGTAAGACAGAGGTTATGGGTAATGTAGAGGTAGAGAAGTATTTGAGACAGACTTAAAAATGCAAAATAAATGGGATTTAGTGACCAACTAGTGAGGAGTGACAGGAGGGAAAAGGAATGTTGGGATTTCACTTCTTTCTAGGCTGGGAGACAAAAAATGCAAAGGTGCAAAGAAAGCAAATAGACAAATCCAGAAGGCCATTTTGAATACAAGATTCTAGAAACCTGTACCAGACCTCTTGAGCAGATAGAATTGATTCGGTGACTTTCTCAGGTTTTTGTTCTGTGCATACCATCTAATTGTTGGACCAGAGAGCGGCAGGGTTTCTTGTTCGTCATCAGAAATTCCTACACACAGATTCCAATGCAACACTGATTAATTTAAAATCATTTTACTGGTAAGAGAATGGAGGGTAATGGATAGGCAGGTTTGCGGAGAGGAGAAGAAAACATGAGGGAAGGGGATTTCACTCAAGGACTCTATCCTTTCTAATATGCTTCCCTGACACAGTGGTTTCTAAATCTGGTGATGCATCAGAACCATCTGGAGAAGGTAAAACCAAGACCAACAAAACCCAGACCCTGCCCTAGACCTACTGAATTAAAATCTCTGAGGCTGTGGCCCAGTGATGCAGGAATCTGTGTTTTTCAGAGACTTCCCAGAATGATTCCTTAGTATGTTAAAAAGAAAACCAAAATGTTGCTGAAGACTCAGATACAATGTATTTTCAAAATAGTAGTTTTGTCTTAGGCTATCTGGTTTTCTCTAACTGTTCCCATTATGCAGCCCTTCTTTTACCCTGGCAGACATTTAATGGCTGTCTTGGTCTGCTCAGGCTGCCATAACAAAATAACACAGAATGGGTGGCTTTAAGAAAACAAATTTATTTTCTCATGGTTCTAGAGACTGTAAAGTCCAAGATCAAGATTCTAGCAGGATTCAGTTCTGGTGAGACTTTCTTTGTCGCTTGCAGATGGTTGTATTTCTCTGCCTTCACAGGGGAGAGAGAGAGAAAGACAGTGAGAGGCAGAGAGACAGAGATAGTTGGAGGTGAGAGAGGGACGCAGGGAAACACACACACACACACACATACACAAACACAGAGAGAGACAGAGACAGAGAGAGAGAGCGAGAGAGAGAGATCTGATGTTTCTTCCCTTTCATAAGGTCACCAGTCCTATCGGATAAAGGCTCCACCCTTACGATTTCATTGAACCTTAATTACCTCCTTCAAGACCCTGTCTCTAATAGTCACAGGAAGGGTTATAGTTTCAACATACCAATTTTAGGGGGACATAGGTCAGTCCATAGCAGTGGTCTATGAAGCTAACTCAATGTTTCAAGTGAAATTGTCAACAATAAGATACACATAAATGTGGAGTGTATTTCTATCTCCTCTTCATTACTGTTATTAATATTTTACCGCCTTTCTCACCGCTGTTTTAAAATTTACAAAGTGGAATTTTTAAAAAAAAAATCTGTGATATCAAGAAACAGATTCTCTAAAAGCATCAAGGTTACCAAAAACAATGAGATACCTAGGAATAAACCTAACTACAGAGGTTAAAAGATCTATACTCTGAAAACTCTTAGGACATTTATGTAAGAAATTGAAGAAAACACAAAGAAATGGAAAAACATTCCATGCTCATGGATTTGAAGAATAAACTTTGTTAAAATATCTATGCTACCCAAACAAATCTACACGTTTAATGCAATCCCTATCAAAATATCACCAGCATTTTTTTTTTCAGAGTTAGGACAAATAATCCTAGAATTTGTATGGAACCACAAAAGTCTCCAAAAAGCCAAAGCAATCCTGAAAAAGAAAAACAAAACTGGAGGCATCACAATTCTGGATTTCAAGCTATATTATAAAGCTGTAGAGTATGTTACTGGCACAAAAACAGACACTTAGATAAATGGAACAGAATAGAAAACCCAGAAATAGACCCACAGCTATATGGTGAACTTACCTTTGACAAAGTAGGAAAGACTCTCCAATGGAAAAAAAGACAGTCTCTTCAACAAATGGCGTGGGGAAACCTGGATGGCAACATGCAGAAGAATGAACCTGGACCTTTTTTTTTTACGCTGTACACAAAAATAAACTCAAAATGGATGAAAGACTAAATATGAGACAAGAAGCCATCAAAATCCTAGAGGAGAAAACAGGCAGCAACCTCTTTGACTTTGGATGCAGCAACTTCTTACTAGACACATCACCGAAGGCAAGGGAAACAAAAACAAACAAACTATTGGGACTTTATCGAGATAAAAATCTTCTTCACAGTGAAGAAAACCATTGGGAGAAGATACTTGCAAAGGACATAATCTGAAAAAGAGTTAGTATCCAAAATCTATAAAGAACTTATCAAACTCAACAACCAAAAAACAAATAACCCAGTCAAGAAATGGCCAGAGGACATAGACATTTTTTCAAAGAAGATATCCAGATGGCCAGCAGACACATGAAAAGATGCTCAACATCACTCATCATCAGGAAAATACAAATCAAAACCACGATGAGATACCACCTCACACCTGTCAGAATGGATAAAATTAACAACATAAGAAATAACAGGTATTGGTGAGGATGCAGAAAAGGGGAATCTTCCTGCACTGTTGGTGGGAATGAAAACTGATACAGCCACTATTTCAAAAAAATTAAAAATAGAACTACTCTATGAGCCAGCAATGGGTCTACTAGGTATTTACCCAAAGGATACAAAAATACAGATTCAAAGGGATACATGCACCCCAATGTTTATGCAGCATTATCAACAATAGCCAAACTATGGAGAGATCTGATCAACTGATGAATGGGTAAAGAAGATGTCAGATATGTATGTGTATATATATGTGTGTGTGTGTGTATAATGTGTATATTATATATAATATATATATATATATAATGGAATATTACTAAGCCATCAAAGAGAATGAAATCTTGCTATTTGCAACACCATGGATGGAGCTAGAGTGTATTATGCTAAGTGAAGTAAGTCAGCTAGAGAAAGAAATACCATATGATTTCATTCATATGTGTAGTTTAAGAAATAAAACAGATGAACATGTGGAAGGGGGAAAAAGAGAAGAGAGGGAACCAAACCCCAAGGGACTCTTAATGATAGAGAACAAACAATGGCTTGACAGATGAAGAGAGGTGTGTAGGGGATGGGCTAGTTGGGCGATGGGCACTAAGGAGGGCACTTGTTGCAATGAGTACTGGGTGTTGTATGTAAGTGATGAATCACTGAATTCTACTCCTAAAACCAGTATTGACCTGTGTGTTAACTAAAATTTAAATTAAAAAACTAAAAAGCAAAAAATACCCCAAACAAACTCAAAAGCATCAAAGTGAAACAAACAGTTGTTTGGTAAGATATAATAGGGTGATCCTAGCAGTCCAGAATAGTAGGGTTACTCTTGATTCTTGAACCACTTGCACAGAATTATAGACTTTTATAATTTGTTTAAGGATTGAAACAATCATCTTGTAATTCAGGTGAAAATAGTTTGCTAGCATATAATAATAACATAATGTACATGTAGCAGGGTTGTGGCAGAACCAAGATCCAAATCCAACTTTTCCAAGACAAATTTTGTTTTTTTTCCCAATCCAGCTTGACTCTATTTCCTGCCATTATTTTAATACAATATTGTTATATTAATTTTGTGGAATATTGTAACAAAGTACCAGAAACTAGATGGCTTAAGACAACATAAATTTATTCTCTCACAGTTTTGGGAGATGGAAGTTCAAAATCAAAATTTTGGCAGGGTGATGCTCCAGCTGAGACTCCAGTAGAACCAGTGCTTCCTCGCCTCTTTCAGCTTCTGGTGGTGGCCAGCAATCCTTGATGTTCCTTGGCTTCCAGCTGTATCAGTTCAATCTCTGTCTCCCTTGTCACATGGTGTCCTTGCTGTGTCTGTCCTCACATGACACTTTCCTCTTCCTATAGGATCAGTCATACTGGATAAGGGCACACTCCAATGACTTCATCTTAACTGAATTATATCTGCAGAGATCCTATTTCTGAATGAGATCACATTCATAGGTACAAAGGGACCGGACTTCAACATATTTTTCTGGGGACACAATTCAACTCATAATATCTGGTAACCAAGGAAGAGCTCCTGGATTTCTGTACCAGACAATCACCCATGCCTCCACACTAATATAGTATGCTATCTCACTGAGGAGACTGTTCTATAATTTAGAGAACATTATTAATTTAAATAAATCCTTAAGCTTATAGCTATGCATTCCTTTTAGGAGTAGAAAGTATCATTTTGTGGAGGGAAAAAGGTAATCAGAACTTTCAGTGCCTGAATTCAGAAGGTTTTACAAGTAACTACAGGAACACAAACTCTGGAGTTCGTGGAGTTAATTTTTTTTTTTCTCAGTACAACCATGGACATTGATCTTGATGGTGCCATTGATAGTAGATTTCTTCCTTATTTTTTTTAAGCTTTTATCAAAGCTCTGCAGTGTGCAAGGGTTTCAACAGTACAAATAAGAAGCTGTCTACCTTCAAATGACACTCACCCTTGCTTTCCCTCCAGAGGGAAGCACCAACAAAAACTACCTTTGCCCTTGGCAAGACATAATTTAAAAGATGTTAGTATCAAATAGGAGAGGGGTAAAAAGATAAGCTGAAACACAGAGAAAGAAAGAAGGATAATCTCTAACAAATAGTAATACTCCTCTTGCATTCATGTTAGGATAATTTATTCTCTTGCTTAGAGAGACATTGATAATATATATTTTTTGTCTCATTGTTTTTTACCTTTTTACCTTTGAATCCATTTTTGTTTCTAGCACCTTTTTAACGCAGGCCTGATAGTCTCTCTCTGAGACCCAGTTTCAGGAACTGGTAGATCAAATTTACAATCTGGAGGCTGAGATGACCATCCAGATATGGGTGTAATGGTTGTTCACTAAGTCACCTGAGATTATACCATGTTTCAGGATTGCGTTGTCTAAAGTTCAGAAAAATCACAGTGCATTTCAGAGTGAAGGGACACAATCTATTGGACATAAATGAGATCAAAAGACAATGTTTTGTATCCTATTTTGATTAAGGTTTATAGAGAGTACTATACAAATTGGTGCAAAAAATTCAAGATTGCTTAGTAAGCTTAGGAGAGTTTCTGTCTGTATTTGGTTAGGCTTTGCCGATATATTCATAAATAGTCAGTTCACCATGTATTTGAACAAATTTTAATGCAGATGGTGGACGAATCACAAATCTGACTTATGGTGCTCCTAGATGCATTCTAATACTGACCTACTATCGAGTAATGACGGAGAGAAAAAAGGCAAGATTTAAAAAGTTCTCAGCTGACAAGGATAAATACATCCTATGCCACCTAAGTCTCCAAATTGATTTGTGTGATTCTGTAGAAATACAAATGGAAGAGTTTTTGCAAACCAGCAGAGTTGGCCTCATTCACACCCTGCCATTGCTGCTTGTGCTGGTGAGCACTAGAGGAGCTTGCTAGTTTGACCACCATTTACTCCATTTTGCTTATTTGCATTCCTCAGTTAAATTTGTGCAGTTTCCTATGGGTCCTTAGCTGACTCCATGTTTTAGCTTTGGCTGTTGTTATATAAATTGTATGAAAACAGTGTTTGCAAACAGCATCCATGGTTTTCTACAAATCCTTGTCACCTATAGGACAAAGTCCAAATGTCTTAGCTTTGCATTCAAGGCCCTTTCCAAATATATCCCTTCACCTGTGTCTGAAGCTTTAGCCAAATCAGTTTGTTGTTGTTCAGACAGGCCTGAGATTTCTCTCTACCAACCCTTTGTGCATGCTGTTTATTATGCTTGAAGTAAGTAACACGTAATTTAAGTTCTATCCATTTTTCAAAATTCAGCTTCTTCATAAAGTCTGTAAGAGATATCTCTTCAGTTTAGCCTTGTGATGATCTTATCTAGGGGATTTATTTGAAAAAAGAAAAAGCAGACTTTATCGCATAGGTGTCTTCTTTTGAAGATGTTTTTTTTTCCTTCCCGTGAAAAGAGTCAGAAACCAGCATTCAAGACTTTTGGCTCAAAAGGAATCAGGGATTATGAGATAACATTGTATTGGTCAGCAGGACCCAGCTGGAAGAATATTCGGATTTAGTGAACTTGTCGTTGGTGCATCCAATAGCAGCTAGACCCTCTGACCTACTCCTGGTCGTAGGAAGAGGAAAGCCAATAACAAATTTTCTTCCATGCAGAATATCTGATATAATTATTTTAAGGGAAACACTTGAGCATTAGTAGCAGCTGGTTTTCCTCTGGAAGATAGAAATCAAGGAGGCAGGGACAGTTTTCACGGTTACAGTCTGGGGCTGCGGCAGAGGCCTTATATCTATTCCAAAAGTGATGATACGACTCTAGCTCTTCTGTAGATATATAATTCTAAAGCCTGAAGAGTTTCAACTTTTAGTTTTGGCCAAAACTCTCAACCTCAAGTCTGATTTGAAATAATGGCTTTAGTAGGAAACTGCATCCTTAATCTTGTCATTGCCAACAGATGCACCTTCCAACTTAAATCTTGATAAGGCTGCAGTTTTATAGACACTTCTTATTATTGCTCTGGTTGAATGTACACAAGCAGTGGTTGCTTTTGTAGCTTGGAGGCTTTGAACTGTGGGTCTCTAGTTCAACTTAGATTGCAGACCTCAGGCAGAGACCATCTCCCTCACTAAGGCAGTTTCCTGTAATTTCAGTTTATAGACTTGATAGCTCTGATCTAAGTTTATTTCTCCCTAGTAGACTTTACTAAAAATGACAAATAAGAGCCAACACATGGATCATTGTGGATATTCCAACTATTTCCCTTAAACTGGAGTCTTTATCAGAACATGGACATTCTTCCAAAGTACAGAGGCAAGCATCTGACTAAGTATTTTGCTATCTCATTATAAGGATCACCAGCTTCCTAGCTGCTTTGCCTCTATTAACCTTTGACATCCTTTGGCTTAAGTTCTTAGTAGCATTCCACTTTCAAGTACCAATTTATGTGTCACTAAGATTTTTTTTTTTTGAGAGAAATAGGGAGAGAGAGAGAGAGAGAGAGTGAGTGCATATTTGAGTGAGGGAGAGGGGCAGAGGGAGAGAGAGAGAATCTAAAGCAAGCTCAATGCTCAGTATGGAGCCCAATGTGTGACTTGATCCCATGACCCTGGGATCATGACCTGAGCCAAAATCAAGAGCCAGACAAGCCAGCCAGGTGCCCTTGTGCCACTAAGATTTTATTTGGCTATTTATAAGAAAAATTCATATAAATAACCCAAGCAGTGTAGAAATTTTTTAGTTTTTCATGTAAAAGAAGTCAGGAGGCAGGCAATTTGGGTCCAGAACTCAGTGTACCATTTCTCTTCTATGCAATCCTTTGTACTTAGATTCTAACTTTTGAGATTGCCTCATGGTGCAAAGTAGAAGCTGGGGTCCCAGACATTTTGTTCAAGTTTAAGACAGAAATAATGCAGAGAACAAAAGGACAACAAAATCCCCTCCTTGTTGAGTCTATGTCCTTATTCGTGAGTGGGGAATATATAGTATTCCAGCTGGCATGCTGAGACTTATAATGGAACCAGGATTCTGTTTGTCGGTAGAAGAAATTGGATATTGTATAGACAACTATCACACTATCCTAATCATTTCTCTGGCATTTAACCAGCCTTTATGCCAAATACTAAAAATAGTAGTAACCCTACTACTTGTAAGATATACCTTACAAGTACAAAACAAAAATGCCCCAAACTACTCATGGCAAAATGACTTATATTATTAAAATACTGAAAACAACTTAACTACCCAATCTTAGATTAGTTAAACAGACACAGATGGTGTAATTTGCCATTGAAAAAGTGACAAAAGAAATCTTTATACAACTATATGGAGTGATTTCCAGAATATATCATTAAGCAAAGAAAGCAAGATACCAGCAGGGCAAACTAAAGTGATACATAAGCAAGCAGGTGAGAATTGAGGAAGGGATAGGGCTGAGAACTAGACTTCTCTGAATATATTTTTAAATAGTGTTGACTTTTGGAATATTTTATACATTCATGTAAATATTTTATATATTCAAAATTAAGCAAATAAAAGGATGAAATAAAAAGCAAACATTAAAACTTAATGCAAATACAATCTTTGTTGTGTGTAAAGTTGATACATAACAACACAGAAAAAGGAATTAATTGAAGTAACTTGGAATACAGTACTTTGATCATATACACTTAGATGAAATATTTCAAGGATAAAAACAATTACAAAACAAATTTGAACTCTTTTTGTTGGGTTTGTTGTTGTTAATGATATTGGTGTTGTAACTTCAGCTATCTTGTTTGTGTAGTAGATAGTGGATGAGTGAATACATAGATTTTGGAGGGAAATGAGGCTTTTCATTGTAGGAGAAGGAGGAAAAAAATATGGAATGGGAGTAGTTATGGAAGGCTGCTGGGATGTTGGGTTTAATTGTATTCTTGGCTGTCTTTACTAAAATATCTCAGAAGCAATTACACTCCAGCAGCAACAAGCATACCTCATTAATTTTCTTAGGTGAAATAATTATATTGGAGTTAGGTAGGAGAATATTCTTATTCTTAGGGGATGCATGCTGAATAGGGGTTAAGTCATGATTCTTACAATTTATTTTCAAATGGTTCAGTAAAAAGTTAAATAATGTAAAGCAGTCTCTCCCTCCCTCTCTGCTAGAAAGAGGAAACAAAAGCAGAAAATTATTAAAAATTGATGAATTTAAAAAACGAATTGATGAATTTAGGAGAACAGTATATAGGTAATTACAGATTTATTCTTTCAAGTTTTAAGTAACTTTGAGAATACTAGAATCTCAGGTTTAGGATAATATTATCAAGTTGATAGTTTAATTCATTCAAAATTTACTATGAAATTACTATGTTTACGTCCCATACTTTTTCATCCTACGAACTTACCATCCTTTATACTTTCTATATTCAGTTGTTATATTGCCTGTCCCCTACTCCCTTGAATGAGCTCCGTGGAGCAAGAGTTTGGTTTTGATCCTTACAAGTTTGGGGTATCATAGGCCCTCTCTGAAGATGGAGGTAGGTAATATGTGTACGTATACTAACCCATTTATATATCCATGTCTATACTTGGTTCTGTATATATCCATTTGTATTTATATTAAGTTAAGCATTAGTTTATACTGATGTCTCAGATTCTAATCTAGTAGTACAGTACAGGATTCATTCAAGGTGGGGTATTTAAATTTTTTTTAACAATTTGAAATTTATTGAATCCATTAATTCATTCTACTCAAAGTCCCTCTAAGTTCTAGGAAAGCACCAAAATTATTACTAATTAGCACTTTAAAATTAATCTTAAATCTATTTTATTACACAGTAGACTTATTTAATATGTTTCCTTTTGTTGTGAGTACTTCAGCACAAAAATCTGTTTCCGTTTGGGGACTCAGAGACATGTTGACTTATTTACAATTATCACAGAAGTTCATAGTTTACAGTTGCTTGCATTATTAAGTGAAGCACAGGTTCACAGGGAAGAATTTGTTTAAATACTAATATTTGGAAAACAATACCTGGACAATCTATTACAATTAGAGATGTTTTAGACATTATAGGTTACTTTTATAGGACATAGCAATTATCTTTGAGATTCAGGTGTTTTAGGAGATTTGTTAGAAATTACATTTGTAAATTCAATTTTGTGTCATAAAACTAAAAGTCCATTTCTACAACTGTAGAGGGAGAGAGAATAATGATTTTTCTTATTATCATTTGAAAAAAAAATTAATTTTATTTAAATCCAAGTGAGTTAACATATAGTGTAATAATTGTTTTAGCAGTAGAATTTAGTGAATCATCACTTACATATAACTCCTAGTGTTTATCCCAACAAGTGCCTTCCTTAATTTCTGTCACCCTTTTAGCCCATATCCCAACTCAATAACCCTCCAGCAACCCTCAGTTTGTTCTCTGTATTTAAGAGTCTCTTATGGTTTGCCTCCCTCTCTGTTTTTATCTTAATTTTCTTGTCTTTCCCTTATGTTCATCTGTTTTGTTTCTTAAATTCCACATATGAATGAAATCACATGATAATTGTCTTTCTCTGACTGACTTATTTCGCTTAGCATGATATATTCTAGTTCCATCCTCATTGTTGCAAATGGCAAGATTTAATTCTTTTTTCAAAAATGTTTTTAAATGTTTATTTTTGAGAGCAACAGAGAGACAGAGAATGAGCAGGAGAGGGGGTTGAGAGAGACAGACAGACAGACAGACAGAATCCAAACCAGGTTCCAGGCTCTGAGCTGTCAGCACAGAACCCAAGGTGGAGCTGTAACTCACAAACTATGAGATAATGACTTGAGCTGAAGTCAGAAGCTTAACCAACTGAGCCATCCAGGTGCCCCAAGATTTCATTCTTTTTAATTGCTGAGTAATATTCCATTGTGTATATGTATATGACATCTTTTTAAATTTTTTTTAAAATTTTTTAGAGAGAAAGAGAGAGCATGAGCAGGGGAGGGTCAGAGAGAGAATCCCAACCAGGCTCTGCATTGTCAGTGGAGAGCCTGACATAGGGCTCAATCTCACGAACTGTGAAATCATGACCTGAGCCGAGATCAAGAGCTGGATACTTAACAAGCTGAGCCACCCAGTGCCCCCCACATCTTCTTTATCCATTCATCATTTGATGGAGATTTGGGCTCTTTCCATAATTTGGTTATTGATGATAGTACTGCCGTAACAATTGGGGTGCATGTGCTCCTTTGAAACAGCATTTTTGTATCTTTTGGATAAATACTTAGTAGTACAATTGCTGGGTTGTAAGATAGCTCTATTTTTAATTTTTTGAGGAACCTCCACACTGTTTTCCAGAGTGGCTGCACCAGTATGTATTCCCACAGACAGTGCAAAGGTGTTCCCCTTTCTCCACATCCTTACTAACATCTGTTGTTTCCTGAGTTGTTAACTTTAGCCATTATGACAGGTGTGAGGTGGTATCTCACTGTGGTTTTGATTTGTATTTCCTTGATGATGAATGGCATTGACCATATTTTCATGTGTCTGTTAGCCACCTGGATGTCTTCTTTGGAAAAGTGTTTATTCATGTCTTTTGCCCATTTCTTCACTGGATTATTTGTTTTTTGGGTGTTAAGTTTGGTAAGTTCTTTATAGATTTTGGATACTAACCTTTTATCAGGTATGTCGTTTGGAAATATCTTCTCTGTTTCCATCAATTGCCTTTTAGTTTTGTTGATTGTTTCCTTCACTGTACAGAAGCTTTTTATGTTGATTAGGTCCCAATAGTTAATTTTTGCTTTTGTTTTTCCTAGCCTCCAGAGACATGTCTAGTAAGAAATTGTTGTAGTCAAAGTGATGAGGTTGTTGCCTGTTTTCTCCTGTAGGAATTGGTTTCTTGTCTCATATTTAGGTCTCATTTTGAGTTTAGTTTTGTATAAGAAAGAAAGAGGTCTAGGTTCATTCTTCTGCATGTCAACATCCAGTTTTCCCAACACCATTGTTTGAAGAGACTGTCTTTTTTCCATTGGATAGTCTTTCCTGTTTTGTTGAAGGCTAGTTGACCACATAGTTGTGTGTCCATTTCTGGGTTCTCTATTCTGTTCCATTGATCTAAGTATCTGTTTTTATGCTAGTACCATACTGTCTTGATGATTACTGATTTGTAATATAGCTTAAAATCCAGAATTGTGATGCTTCCAGCTTTTGTTTTCTTTTTAAACATTACTTTGGTTCCATACAAATTTTAGAATTGTTCTAGCTCTGTAAAGGATGCTAGTGTTATTTTGATAGGGATTGCATTGAATGTGTAGATTGCTTTGGGTAGTATAGACATTTCAACAATGTTTCTTTTTCTAATCTATGAGCATGGAATATGTTACCATTTTTGTTTCTTTTTCATTTCTTTCATAAGCTTTCTATACCTTTCAGTGTATAGATTTTTACCTCTTTGGTTAGGTTTATTCCTATAAATGGTTTTTAGTGCAATTGTAAATGGGATTGATTCCTTGATTTCTCTTTCTGCTGTTTCATTATTGGTGTATAGAAATGCAACCGATTTCTGTATGTTGATTTTATATCCTGGGACTTTGCTGAATTCAAGTATTAGTTCTAGCAGTTTTTTCATTGAGTCTTTCAGGTGTTCCATGTAGAGTGTCATCTTGTCTGTAAAGAGTGAAAGTTTGACTTCTTTCTTGCCAATTTAGATGATTTTTACTTCTTTTTTGTTGTCTGATTGCTGAGGTTAGGACTTCCAACACTATGTTGAACAAGAGTGGTGAGAGTGGACATCCCTGTCGTGTGTGTTCCTCATCTCAAGGGGAAAGCTCTCAGTTTTTCCCCATTGACAATGATATAACCTGTGGGTCTTTTATATATTGCCTTTATGATATTGAGGTATGTTCCTCTATCCTTACTTTCTTGAGGGTTTTTATCAAGAAAGGATGCTTTATTTTGTTAAATGGTTTTTCTGTATCTATTGAGAGGATCATACATTTCTTATCCTTTGTTTTATTAATGTGATGTATCATTTTGATTGATTTGTGGATACTGATCCACCCCTGCAGCCCAGGAATAAATCCCACTTTATCGTGGTGAATAATTCATTTAATGTATTGTTGGATTCTGTTTGCTAGTATTTTGAGAATTTTTGCATCCATTTTCATCAGAAAAGTTGGTCTATATTTACCTTTTTAGTGGGGTCTTTGTATGGTATGGGATCAAGGTAATGCTGGTCTCATAGAATGAGTTTGGAAAATTTCCTTCCGTTTCTATTTTTTGGGACAACTTCAAAAGAATGAGTATTAACTCTTCTTAAATGTTTGTTGGAATTCCCCTGGGAAGCCATCAGCCCTGGACCCTTGTTTTTTGGGAGTTTTTTTTTTTTTAAGGTATTTTGAGAAATGGGATTGGGGGGAGAGAAACATGCGAGTGGGGGAGGGGCAGAGAGAGAGAGAGAGAGAGAAAGAGAATCCTAAGCAAGCTTCACACTACCAGTGCAGAGCCTGATGGGGGGCTGGAGCTCACAAACTGCAAGATCATGACCTAAGCCAAAGTTGTATGGTTAACTGACTGAGCCATGCAGGTGCCCCTATTGGAAGATTTTTGATACTGATTCAATTTCTCTAATGGTTATGGGTCTGTTCAAATTTTCTATTTCTTCCTGTTTCCATTTTGGTAGTTTATATGTTTCTAGCAATTTATCCATTTCTTCCAGATTACCCAATTTGTTGGCATATAATTGCTGATAATATTCTCTTATTGTTATTTGTATTTCCGCAGTGTTGGGTGTGATCTCTTGTCTTTCATTTCATGATTTTATTCTTTTGGGTCCTTTTTCTTTTTGATAAATGGCTCAGAATTTCTCAATTTTGGGTTAATTCTTGCCAAGAACCAGATCCTGGTTTTGTTGATCTGTTCTACTGTTTTTTGTTTTTGTTTTTTAAATTTTGATATTACTAATTTCTGTTCTAATCTTTATTACTTCCCATCTTCTGCTGGTTTTGGGCTTTATTTGCTGTTCTTTCTCCAGCTCCTTTAGTTACAGGGTTAGGTTCTGTATTTCAGACATTTCTTCCTTCTTTAGGAAGGCCTGGATTGGGGCACCTGGGTGGCTCAGTCAGTTAACCATTGGACTTTGGCTCAGGTCATGGTATCACAGTTTGTGAATTTGAGTCCTGCGTCGGGCTCTGTGCTGACAGCTAGCTCAGAGCCTGGAGCCTGCTTCAGATTCTGTGTCTCCCTTTCTCTCTGGCCCT